>NC_060167.1:4879238-4895925 GCF_021292245.1 Micropterus dolomieu | reverse complement strand
AAATGTTCATCCAACATAAAAAAAATACACTGCTCAAAAAACAAAAGGCAGGGGGGAAAAAAGGTTTGCAGCACTTATGACCTGCCTGACTGTTAATGGATTCTGGACGGTTTTAGTACTCTCGGTGGTTGGTTGTTTGGAGGTTATTGCTGATTTGCGGATGAAGAAGGTGCCGACGTACGGGAATGTTGCAGTAGCTGAACGCGGAAGGGATTAACGGCCTTACTATAACTGGTTCAACTCTCTAAACGTGTTGCTCCGACGATCTTTTACTCTCCTCAGCTCTCCTCTTTAGTCAACCGACGCTCCCAGACACACAAACCTTTCAGCACTTCCTGCTTCCATAATCTGGGCGGACTCCGATTTGACTCCCGCGCTGAACGAAAAGGAGACCTACCTACAGAGAGTATCAATGGGCTGTATGAATGGGCGGCGTTCGTGGGTGGTGCAACCTGAAAGGTGCAGGTTGTCACCAGTATGTATGACCAATGATGAGAAGGAAAGTAATAACATACACATTGTCTCTATTCTAAAAAGGAATAATCTTTGTGGCCCGAAAGGATGCCTGTTGCAGTTAAAGGGATCAGTAACTTAATTGAGCTTTAGACATTGCTGTCATTTACGCTGGGGACGCTGGGGACATGTCCCCACCACATTATGAAAGCATTTGTTAAAAATGTTCTGAAAAACTAGCCTACACGAAGAAATGTTTACTAACAAAAAAAATGCTTTGAGAAAGGCTTATTTGCACAATAACAAAACATGCAATGAAATGTTAATATAGAAGAAACAAATTTGGTTGCATTGGGCAAAAAAAAAGTAACTTAAGTCAAAAAAACAAGCTGCTGATTACTGCATTATATATTCTGTTATATATTTTATTTTTAAGAATTTTGTGTTTCTAAACTGGAACAGAAAATGTCTCCAGAATGCAGCAAATTAAGTGTTTATTGCTCAAAAAAAAAACCAGACCCGCCACTCATATTTTAACATTTCATATTTATTCAAAATAGATTTAAAAATCTTCCTATCTTGTTGTTGTCTCGTGACTGTATCATCATGCCCCTAATCTAAGCCCTTACATATTATTTATATATTATATTCCCACCACTTTTCAACACAAAGTGACACATTGGGCTTTAGATTACAGCATTTGGACACAACTCAGGATCGATATTTTGACTTCTAACAGTAGGAAAAGCACAGGTGATAATAATAATAATAATAATAATAACATTTACGATGACTCCGTGTATGTCCTAGTAAGTCATGACAGTGTGACAGCATGAACACCACCAGGACCCTGAAACTGAAGCAGCTGAATGGATTTCAGTCTCGTTAACTTTTATTATTTTCACCTGTGTTTTTCCTACTGTGACATGTTAAAATGTCTCCAATGGAAAGGGCCTATGAACAAATCCAACCCCCGCCGCTCGTTCAGACCGTCCTACCTGTGCCACGTTGAACAGCAGCGTTATGGCGTAGTAGAAGTTGGAGTTGGCGCTGCCGGCGTAGATCCAGAGGTGCCAGAGAACCGGGAACAGAGCCGAACAGGCCAGCAGGACGCAGGACACCAGGAAGATGTTCCTCAAGACTGAACAGGAAGAGAAACCAGCAGAGAGATTGTTTTGTGTTTGATAGTATATAGTATATAATATTAGCATTTTTTTGTGTTTAATTTATTGCATGTTCTTGTATGATTATTTTGTTAAACCAGAAAATGTAACAGATAATAAAAATCTCGTTTAAAAACTTTCAGGGTTACAATATCAGTCTGTTGGTCAGATTCTTTGGTCCAGAGTGATAATATCTCAACTGCTGCCATGAAATTTGGTACAAACCTTCAAAGTCCCTTGAGGACATGTTGGATCTCTACGGACTAGACCTGCTCTATATGAAAAGTACATTGAAGTAACTTCTGTCATGAATTAGTGCTATATAAATAAATTCATGTTCATGTCAAATTCAGTTATTTCATCTACGGCCACCAGCAAGTCATAACCTCCACTTTACTTTGACATGTTACATGTTGAGATGTCCCGAGCTGATCAGAGGGACCAGCTGGCCGATCCAGGCGTATTTTAATGGCTCGATATCAGATAAAATAAAGCGGATTAAAAACTGATAATACAGCTTCTCACTTTTACCCAGAGCTTAACGATCACATTCGCTGGCTCAAATGACAAACGTTGCTGGCGGCAGATCATATCAGCTGTTACTAAATAACACTGATTCTGTGGTTGTGCTTCTGTTGTTCCCACAACTCCAACATCAACAGAGTGAGATGTCTTCTCTGTAGCTGTTCACATCACGTCGGTTTCAGGAATCACTTTCACCCTATTCAACCTCATATTAATAATTTAAACTTGTCAATTTAAGAGGTTTTTTTAAAAATCAGCATTTAGTAGCTACAGCTGTTACTTCAATGTGTCAATTAACACTGCCTGTCTGCTGCAGCGATGTATATTTCTATTTATACTGAGAATGTTTGGCTCTTGATGAATTGAGTTCCATTTTATGTCACTTTCAGGTTGTAGCAGGTGTGACGTTTAGGTCAGTTTTGGATCAGACTCAATATTAAAAAGGGACTCGGGTGAGGATCAGAGCCAAATGAACTTGATCAAGACATCACTTGTTACATGCTAAAAAGGTAGCATAAAGGTGAAAACCAGGTAGTAAAACCAAACAAAAGTACTGGGAGTCTTTGTTTTATACTCACATCTGTGTAGGTGACTCCAGACAGGAAGGAAGGCCAGGTAGAGAGCAATGTCTCCCACCGTGGGGTAAGACTTAAAGATGGAGATCACAGCCAACTGCATGAAGATCAGAAACACTGGATGCTCCCTGTAACACAGACGCATATTGTTACAGAGAATTTAGCCTCTTAAATGCATGAACTTGGAAGGACAGTTGGCGTGCGAGTAAGGCAGAGGACTTACTTGAGTTTGACCGACAGAGGGATGGTGTAGAAGAAAACGTTGATCTGGAAGACGCAGAGGAAGAAGAGGCGAAAGTGTTCAAACATCTCGGCGAAGAAATACCAGAAGAGGCCGATGTTTGGGGTCAGGTCTGGTACTGAGAGACTGGAGGGAGGAAAAGCAGATACAAGGACTGCAGCCATCCACTATAAAGGCCTATTCAAGCTAGTATGTAGCTGTGATTGTATTAATAATGTACGTTTACTTCCAAAACAGACTTTCTATCTCTTCTGTCAGGTTAGTCGTGCATCAAACAAACATTCCCCAACTTTACATTCTGTTACTTTAGATGAGACCTTTCAGCTCGGCTCAAGCTTTCAGTACATCACTCACATGAAGCCGTAGACAGACGGCACGTAGTCCCACGAGCCGAGCAGGAAAAAGGAGAGACAGATGATGACAAACAGGCTGCCCAGGTACATGAAGGCGTACTGCGCGATGAACCACCAGAAGCTGGCACGCCGAAAGTTCACCGGGATGTACTGACGCTGGCGGAGAACCAGAAACATGGAAATGGTTGTACTCAAATATTTACAAGAAGGCAGAGAAACATGATGAGACGGGTTTAGAGCAGGAGTGGCCTTTGACTGAGGGCCACATACAGAAAAATATGAAAAGTCAGGGGCCAAATCATGACATTTTCAGCAACTTCCGTATTTTCGGTTCAGCCATGTTCAATTAACTGTAGTAAATGTTTTCATAAACTACAAATCCATCATTGTAGATCAAGTAGTTTTTCAAAATGACAGCGACATCTAGCATTTAAAACAGGATCTGCAATGTATTTATGGTGCAATTTATAAGAAATAAGCTCATGATATAGTTTATTTTTTTAAATTAACTGTAGTTTGGCCACCCCTGGTCTATAGGCAGGGCGAAGAAGACATTATGATGAGGCAGAAAAAGGCTAAAAGTAGGAAATTAAAGAAGGAACAGAAAAAACAATGGTTAGAGAGTAATAAAAAAGATGGCAAAATAAAATAGTGAAACAAGCTGTAAGAAAATGTCTTTTTAATATGCATGTGTCCATTCATACACAACATACCTGCATCAAATACAGGAGCGCTGGAGCGCACAGAGTGAGAGGATAGATGGACTGATATGTGGCCAAGGACAGAAATATGGCGCTCAGCAAGACATTTCCTGCAACACAAACATAGAATAACTCAAATACATAAAATACTTCATGTTTTTATTGTCGCAGTCATTTAAAGTTGCTCTGGAGGAGAATGTCGACACAATACCTCAAAACTGCATTTCAATATTTCAGACAGCTAAAGCAATTCAAAATGCTCCTTTTATAGATAAAGCAATTATACTGTGAGACTTTCCTTCAGCCAAAAAGCAGAAGAAACTGAAGGTGACATTTCTTAATGAAGAATCTTAATTGAATAACAAAATGTGTCACTCGGGGAGTTATGGATCCAAAACTACAGTCTGCAGAAAAAAATCACATCACGCTTGCATTTCAAACCTTACCTTTTATTGTAGTGAGAATGAAGAGGGCGATGACGGCGTTGTTCAGACCACACGTTGACTTGGCGACGCAGGACAGGATGGTGAACGGGTTCAACAGGTAACTGTGAGAGAAGAAGAGACAATAAAAGAGATGTGACGATAAAACTCCCTGAATACTTCAGATACTATTGGCCACTAAGTGATTTTATAAGAAGATACTTTTTAGAAGACTGTGGTATTTCCTTCATGACCTTTTTAGTTTTCAATCACCACCATTAACCAGCCTTTGTTTCATATTTATATTACGTAATAACAAAGACACAAGCTTATGAACACAAGACCAGACACAGAGGTAGCATGTTGACAGTGAACCTGCTGATGTTTAGCAGGTATGTATAATGTTTACTAATCAGCAGTTACCACAAAGTACAGCTGAGGAATGTTATTAGTTCTGCAGAAATTTGGTCAAAAACAAAACTACTGAATTAAATTCTTTATTTTAAACAGCTGGTGGCGCTAAAGGAAAAGTCAGAGGTTCATTAAAGTCATTAGGTTTCATCTTTCATCCAATCTGACAGATGTCAGGCACGACAATTTGTCATTACATCCATTTCAATCCCGAACGGCTAACGAGGACCCGGCAGAAAGACTAACATGACCTGACATGAAAATTTGAACGTCTACATGGTGTTGGGCGACACCTTGGTTGGTAACATTTCTGATCTCGGAGGTCTGTCTCTAAACCATCCTGGCTGACCGGTCAGGGTTGAACGAGTAGTCTGACACGTCTCTCGTCAAGTCGTAGCAAGAATTGATATAAAAGTGATATCTGATAACCTGGTACAATTAGAGTGTGTGCTGCGTGAAACATGGTGGGTGTGTGGAACTTACAACATGGCAACTTTCAGAGGGATGTAGTACATTTCTTTGGGGCTTCTGATGAGCTCCAGACAGTCGAGGGGGTAGCGGTCTGCCTCCAAGGCAAATTTCTGCTTTCTGAACTGAAACAGCATCCACAGCACATCAAATGTCACTAACATGTCATGTTACGACAAGGACAGGAAAACACAAAACACCACATAACACACAAAATATCAGTTTAATTTACTAACATGTCTTATCTATAATATAATTTAGCAATCATAACCTGGCTATGTATTAGTGAAACAAGAAAAAAAGATAGATAGATAGATAGATAGATAGATAGATAGAGAGTTGTAACACAGGGCTTATGATATGTTTGAAATCAATAATTATACATCGTCCATCTACTCGGGATAATAAATCAAGTTTTGGCCCAACCCTACCTAAGGGAAATTCTGGTTTCTTTGAAACCGATGTATCTGGTTAAAAAATACCTAATTTTCCTTAAATATCCACATATTTTCTTTTGAATTTCTTTTTTTTCTGTATTTGGGAAGACACAGTGCTGTTTTCTTACCACTTGTTTGTTATAGTCCTTCACAGCCATGTAGAGAGCCACAGCAGTGATCACATCTGCCAGCTAACGAGACAGAAAGACAAAGAGTGAGCAGCTGATCCGTTGAAATATAACAAAATAAACAAACAAAAATACCCATATATTTTCTTTTCAAATCACTAGAGGCAGACATTTCTTATCAGAGGGAGTGCAGCTTTCCCATCATGGCTCACATTACAGAAAATCCTCTGTTATATGCACCAGAGCAAATCCAAAGCACTACCATCTCATTCTGCTGTCATGTCCTTTAATTCCAGTTTAAGAGAAAGGTTTGTTGGCTTATAAATGCATGAAACTGCCAATAAAAAAAAAGGACAAAATAGATGTTTCTTGTCTTCCTACTCACCATGAATGTTATCTCTGCATAGTCCACCACAAAGTGAAAGAGGTAAATGATGAGAGGAGTCTGAAGGGAAAAAGAAAAGGACATCAGAGCACAGAACACACGCATGCAGCTGGAACAATAAAACGTATTTATCTAGACATTAGTGTGTTTTTGTGGTACCTGTGTGTGCTCATACACATTTCATGTATATTCACATGTATACACCATTTTTAGATCCTCGTCTCTGCTGTTTGATATTGCACTACCTCTGTTTGACTTACAAACAACCAACCGCAACAGAAAAGCAACAAGCATCTCGGCCACTGGCTTTAAATGTTTGTTCTCAGATGCACAGTGGGTTTGTCTGTCAGAAATCTGCATGTTTGTGCATAATATTTGCATAACAAAAAGTAAAAAAGAAGTTGTGTGCACACGATGTATTGTTAATGCTCTAACTCTACTTTAAGTGTTTAGTTTCCTTCACCGAGATTATAGATAATGTTGTATTTGCATCTTTACTCCAAGAACCTTTAATTTACTGCCTTATTTTTGGCTGACGTCTTTCTAGAAGAATATAAACTGATATATTTTACTTTTATCCAAAAAACATGCAGTGATAGTATTTTCAGTACCCTGAATAATGTCTGAAAGGCACCTTTTAAGAGGTGAAACCCAGGGCTGAAAAACACAACGGGGCAACACTCAGTGCTGAAGCTCATTAAAGCTGAGGTAGGCAGTTTATTTCAGAAGCATGTTTTTAAATATTATAGAATTTGTCTTTACATCTCAGCAGCAATCAATGAATCAGATGCTCTGACACAAACATTTTTAGAAAAACCAGAATCTGTGGCTGTCATGAAAATTTGTTTTCCGGGAGCGGTTTGGAGGGAGGGGATGGGGTTTTTTGCCAGTTGGATACTTTCATAATCTAGCCGTCTTTTGCTCGTTGCTCCAGCTTTAAGTACAAGGTAACAATTGAAGGCGACTCCGATGAGCTTATCAACATTTTTATTATTAACTCCCCTCTTGTCTCATCTGGACTGTTTAGATAAGTTTCAGAACGGAAATCAACCTGACAAAAAAAAAAAAAAAAAAAAAAAGAGGGGGGCAAGAAGAAATTGATTTTAAGAGGAAATTGAGCCGCTGGTCATACACGTCACGTGTTTGTATGCGTTTTCACCTCACCTCATGGAAAACATCTCCAGAGTACGGTGAGACTCCCAAGTCAAGAAGAGCCAAACCTTCAACAACTGCAAACAAACAAATAAACACCATGTCACAGAAAGACAGTTATTATCCCGCATGCTGTTTCCCTTCTCTTACTGCAATCAGCTGCAGAGATGCAACTTCCTGTTACAGCTGCCCTAATGAACAATTCATGAAGGGCTGTTGTGTTTCTGTGTAATTCACACATTCTCTACCTCATGTACTATGTTGTCTGTGTGTGTGTGTGTGTGACAGTGTATGCCTTCATACAAAAACCTCAGTGTGGTTTAACAAACAGCCGCACCTTCACTTCAAAAATGGGGCAGCTGAAAAGGCTTCATATGTTATTGTTATATACAGAAATTAAAGAACATTTCTCTCAAAGAACTGGACAATTATCTAAAAATCTGTATTGTTAATTTTATGATAAGACGTTTACAGAGGTTTATCGAGTATTGGAGAGAAAGGTGAATTATGTGGAAGCTTAAAGCTTTTTATTTTATTCATCTTTGCTGCTGCTCATCCAGTCCGACAAGCTGCTGTTTGCTTTGTCACCTTCTTACACAGACTGACCTCGTGTCCATGCATCTCTAATCACTACTAGAGAAAAACTCACAGCACCTGATGCCAAAACGAATCTCAACTATCACTTCTTCCCAGTTCAGCCAAAACTGCTGCTCGTGTGGCGACTCCAGCACTCCCCTCTCTGCACCTCTGTTTGTCTGAGCTATCACCATTATTAGATCAATAGATATTTTTACTGATTATCAACCAACTCTCAGCTGAGACTGACAGAAAACATCAGATTGTCTCTTAATTATCTTTATGACCACAGGCAGTTTGTTTTAATTGTCAACAACCCATTAATACCCCAAAACATTTCACTTATGTTGTATTTGTTCTATATTTTCTTGTTAATTTGATGTGGTAGGATGTTTAATTGCTGTATTGGTTATTAATGTTTTGTGTGGAACCTAGAAAGACAACCAATGGGGCCTCCCTTTTTATTTTCTAGTTAAAGTTAACTTTATTTTCCTCTTTATTTCTTCTTCTTTTTAAAAATAAAATTTCTGTTGGTTAAACTACAACTAGTAGGGAAAAATAATCAAAAGTAAAAGGTATTGTGTTCAACATTTGACAGCAGATCAGTAAAATGTAAAATAGTTTCATTAGAGCTGGATTAATATAGGCAGTATAAGTATGTAGTAGGGACAGCATAAACCCCCTCAAACTGTAAGTACTCGAGGGTAGTATAAGTACTTGAGGCATGTACTCCCTCTCATCTCAGCCTCTTGCTGGTTGCTGCACCAGAGGAGCCAAACACAATGAAGAAGCTCCATCACAAATAACAAGGAAATACGAGTCACAACACATTTAGGTCTTCAGCGATCCATTTCACTAATGTTCCCCCTTCCTGTGGCGTTAGTGCTCTTTCTACATGTGAACCGAAAAGACGTGCCATTTGTAGATAAAACCGGTTTGACGTTAACTCGATTACCGGGGAACAGCGCCGAAGTGAGGAAGCAACCGGAGCGGCGTTTAAGGGACAAATGTGGCCCCCAAAAAAGCTGCTAAAACCCTCGCTTACCTCGTTTCCAGGCGGTTAGCGGAGACACGACCTCCACTCGCTCCGCAATTAAGTCCGCCAAGCTGGATCTGTAAAGAGCTGCACGGATAGTAACGGCTAAAATTAAAAGTAGTGTCAAGGGAGCCGCCATCTTGACAAGGAAGCACTGTCCGCCCTGCGAGGTGCACGATGGGAAATGACGTCTTTTGTTGCAACGGAAACGTCTTCTTCTTCTTCTTCTTCTTTAGGGTTTAATGGAGCTGGACTGGAGTGTGGAACGAGAGATTAAGCAAGAAATAAATGAAATAAACAAAAATAAAACAAAAAAACAAACATAAATTAAATTCTTTTTTCTAACTCAGTTTCTTTAAGAAACTTAATTATATGACAATATATCTGGCCTGCTGTTTTCCCCAAGAGACCTGTCAATGAGATATCATGATGTTTTGCCTTCCGTAATGACTGAAAGAGGCGTTTCCTCTTGATAGTGTATCTCTTACACTGAAGGACAACATGTTCAACCGTTTCTAGTTGGTTACAATATATACATTTCCCAGTTGGGTGCTTACCTATTTTATATAATGAAAGGTTGAGACCTGTATGTCCTATTCTCAGACGAGTGATAATATTTTCTTCCCTACGTTTCCAGCCCACCATCCTTCCGGCACCAACCTGTCTCTGGACATTATATAGGTGCCTTCCAGTTTCACTATTGTCCCAATGCTCCTGCCAAACTGACATACATAGGTCCTGATAAATGTCTTAGCTTCATCTTTAGTTAATGGGGTTTTTAGGTCTACATGTTTGATTTTGAGTGTTCCTTTGGCCAGAATATCCACCTGCTCATTTCCCTCCACACCAACATGAGCAGGAACCCAAAGGAAGCATGTGGATAAACTTTTTAGCTTCATCCTGTACAATATAAGGAATGTGTCATTGAGAATATTGGATCTAAATGATGATTTGCCAGATTTAATACTCATTAGAGCAGACAAGCTATCAGATGCAATAACAGTATTATTTGTTTCCCTCTCTTCTATCCACTGCAGGGCCAGTAATATTGCAGTCAACTCTGTGGTATACACTGAGACATGATCTGATATTCTTTTCTTGATATATGACTCACTTGCTGGGATAAAGACTGCTGCACCTGCACGCCCTGTATCAGGATCTTTGGAGCCGTCTGTGAATATAAACATGGAGTCTGAAAAATGTAAATCAAAGTAATTCTGTACTATGCTGCATTCTGGAAGTTTCTTTGACATATCCTTCAATTCCAGCTGTATGTTTAGATCTACAATTGGTGTTGGGAATCGGTAAATTTGTCCGGGATGACAACACAAAGCATGGCCGCAGTTTAAAAAAATAAATAAAAATTAACAATAAGATAAAGGAATTGCACATTAAAATTTACCCAACAAATTTATATTGCTCCAAATCTTTGACAAATTCCACACATAAGTGCCCATAAAACCCTTAAACTAAGTGACTATTAAAAATCTAACAGAACTATCAAACTGTAAAGAAACAATAATATTTTTGTTTGCTGGTTTCATTTGCTTTGACGCTTTGTTATATGTTATATGCTGTTTACTCTACAGCTTTCTGTTGGCTAATTCATCTATACACTATCATGCTGAGCACATGTCTGCTGTATCTGTAAATTTGTTCTTGTCAATAAATAAACAAAAAGGATCCCCAAACGGGGAAAATTCTGGCAAAACTTCAGCAGATTCATCATTGACCATATTTAAGGAGATTTTGCATTATTGTGGGGAAATGTGATATTTTGCTTTTATAAAAGTCAACAAAAAGGCAAGTATTTTATAATAACTGTATAATACTTTGTATTGTCCATGAGGTTGTACATTATAACAATTTAATTGTCAAAATCCAACAACAAAAAGGCTGTAAAAACTGTCAACATTTGGCTCTTTTTCAACATATAATACGGACTACCACTAGCAAAGTTATTATTATTTGTTTATATATTTGTATACTGTTCTGTATACCACTCTCGGTCCCATGTACACTTTATTCCTTTTTTTGCAATGAACATATAAGGGAGAGAAAAAAAGATCCCCAAACGGGATCGCACTAAAATAAATAAATATACAATGTATGTAAAATTAAAGTGACGATTACTTTATTCCCGCAAGGCTTCATTAACATGGTGTATATGATTGTTTTTATAAAAACCTTTTTTTCAGTTTCTGAGTTGCCTATTAACACTAATTTTGTATTTCCAACTTTTTGTTGTTAGTAGATGACTTCTTTTACACTTGAAACCTCCTCTTACTGTCAGTAGACAGAAACAAATCTTTATCAGAAAGCCACTGCAGTGTTTGCAAAACGGAACGATACAATCCTGAGCATGATTTCACCTCGGGACTCCTTATATGTTGGATCAAAACCACAAAGCTCTGTAAAGCTAGACACAACATCCGCTAACAATATTTTCATTTTATTAAAATAAAATTATCTTATTTATTTCAGCAACTGACACATTTAGGAGCAACATAAAGATACAATGGAGCTTAGAGATCTATAGCATACACCGTACATTTTTTTAAATATATTTTTAGGTTATTTAAATTATTTTATTAAAGGGTTTATCTTAAAATTGTTATTTATTCTGTGCGCTGCTGGACTTGGGAAATAATAAAAAATATTATTTAAATTTATTTGATTCGTGTTGTTCGTATTTCATGTTTTAAAAGTCGATGTTTGTTTTAGCTTTAGATTTGTTTGCCAGAAAATTGTTAGTTGATGGCAGGTATTTTTTTTTTTCCATCACTGGTGCTTTTACTTTGAAACGCATGCCGGAAGTGGTCCTTGTTGCTGGGAGCGCTTTTGCAGCAGTCGAGACTTTCGTTTTCATTTCTTCACCTGAAACAAACTGGATTCATGTTGTTGGAGTCATTAGATTAAATAAACATGGCAGGCTTGGAGGTGTTGTATGCCTGTGCAAGTGGCAGTATCAGCTGTCCTCAGGACGCCCTTGTGTGTTTCGTTCACTGGGAAATGATAAAGAGTGGATACAGGTGCATCGGGTCTGGAGATGAGGTAAAGTTAAATGAGCTAACGTTAGCTAAAACTATCTGACGTGTTATCGCTAACAGCTTTTTAAGTGTTATCTCACGGGATGTCTTGCAGAAACGATAGCTAACAGTTACACCAAACTCTGTTCAGAAATCTGTCGTTTTAACGCTACGAAGATCGTTAGCCATCATCGCAGTAGTTATTTCTTTGGGGGCGGGATTTGATTATTGCTGATTTGTTAATTAATTCTAACAACGTTGACAAACGTTTTCACTGCTCGCTGTAACTTGTGATATTAATTCATATGATGGAGGTCAAAGGATTTACATAAGATGAACTAGATATTCAGCAAAATACCTGCGGCTTTGTCAATTAGTTATACACCGAATTGAAGAATGGCTCTTAAATGTTCAGAATAATACATTTGGTCTGTTTTTTATCAAGGTTATCCGGTGTGCTTTTTAAGAAGAACCTAAAATGTCAGTTTTTTCCCATGGAATTCTGTCCTCGCTAATTTGCCGCCTGCCTCAGTTTATATTAGCGTTAGCTTCCTAAATGAGGGTTACTTAGTGTGTGTAAGTTCGCTGACTTTATATCTAATAACCGTAACTATAACAATTAGGCAAACATATTGAAGTTGTGTTTTAACGAGTTGTCGTGTTTTTATGCTGAAACAAACAGCTGTTGTTTTAAAAGAGAGATATTATGACGAGCTCTGAAAACTGTCATGTCATCTGTAGCTAGCTAGTTAAATTGGTGTTGTGTCACTTAAACTAAAACACCACATTGGTTTTAAGTTATGCACTCTTAATGTGTCTTTCTCCACCTCCCTCCCTCTCTCTCACCTCCAGCCTCGCAGCACTGATAAGAAGTCAGAGCTGCTGCCTGTTGACTGGAGCAGCAACAAGGAGCTGTACAGTCTGAGATATAAACCCATGGACAGTGAAACCCAGTTGCTGCTTAAAGCCATTGCTGTCGACTCCACTTTGATCTTCAACCTGATGGTAGGCAAAGCTGACAAACGTATATGATAATATGCCTAATGTGAACTCATTGATATACTTTGAAAGCCAAATAGGTTGACGTGCTTGGTTTACGTACTTTTGGAGTAGAATCTGTGCTCCTGTTGGGTTCATCAAAAAGTCAGTTATCAGGAGGCAAATGTGAAAAGTAATACGACCACAAAACCGTTACTGTGTTTCTTGTGGTTCAACATTATTCTTGATTTGGTCTTTTTTTTTTCTCAGCTCACCTCTGAAATTTCTTTGTTGGGAGTTATTCATTTCCTGATTTTATATGTTACTTAAATCTAACGTTTCCCCAGACATGTTACTCTACTTGTACTCAAATGTAAATACCTGTATCATTTGTGTGTTTGACCCTTTGTGGTTGCACTTCTGACTAAACCCAACAGTGTTGTCACAGTATACGTATTCTGCGTTCCAGACTACTGGGAATTCGTATATTTCCCAGCTGAAATTTTTGACCTCAAAGCGTTCCAGGTGCATGATGATTAATACCGAAATTGAACAAAAACATGTGTGCACACAACTGGACCCACGGCAGTGTCCTTGGTGTACCTATAATAACATTGGGAACATATTTCTATGTTAATTTACAATATATATTACAGGCAAATATACATTATGTTGCCTTTTAGTTTGTGGTTTATCATTTACAATGTGTGCTTCCATCGGAGGAAGTCAGAGTACATAGTTTTCCTCGACTTCGACTTCAAGTGGCGTTTCAAGGTACCTTTTTCTAGTTGGAGGTCGGAAATTCCCAGTTGCCTGCAATGCAGCAGCAGTATACCTCTACATCACTGTAGCAAGGTGAGAACTTCCACTGGAGGTCAGGGGAAAAAAGGTTTTCAGATGTTAAGATGGTCTCTAATATTCATCATCTGTTCAGTTATCAGTGACCTGATATGTTGCGGTCAGATGTCAGTGGAAATTTGTGGCTCAGCAGTCTAATGTATAATACTGTAAATCATCCTAGCTGTTTTCTGTTTCAGTCTCCTTTACGTGTTACCCTGCCAAGCTTTCATTAAAAGCCTGTGTGTTTTGGTTCTGCTTTATTTTGAGAAACAAATCTATAACACATATGGATCTTTTGCTGGTGTGTTTCTGTGATTGTGTGTCTGTTTCTGTCTCTCTTTTTTTTAAATGCATGTACTGTGTTTGTGTGTGAAGAACTCCAGCTCACAGCAGGTGACAGACTTGACGGTGAACATCAGCGATCATGTGGATGCTGGCCAGTTGCGCACATTTGACAGGTGACTCTTTGTTTTTTTTCGTTGTGGTTTGGGTGCTGATTTTATTGGCCATGGTGAAAAGTACCAGCATTTGTTCGCTGGTGGTGAAGAGCTGGGATCTGGCACACTGACATTTTTATTTTTTAGGTAAACCATAACTGAATTATTGGAATGGAAAGTTGGTCCAGATATTTATGTTCCCCTAAGGATGCATTTTTAAAACTTTGGTGACCCTCTAACTAATGACGTTCCCATCAGCCTCAGCTATACTTTGTATTTTGTGCTGATTAGCAATTGTTAGTATGCTAACAGGCTAAACTCACAGAGCTTCTAGCGTTTCTCTGAGTCTTGTTCGGACGACCACTGGGTGGTGCCAAAGTAAAACAGATATTCTCAATCTGTTCCCACTGGCTTTAAAGAGTGACAACCCACTTGTTCTTTTCTGCACTCACACATAATAGGGTAAAAAGTACAATTGAACAGGCGGAGAAATCTACAGCTGAAAGAGACACAAACTCATGACTTTATACTTGTTGTGGTGACAATTTAAAAACTGATTATAAAGAGTTGTGCTACAGTTAGACACCATCCAGGATTGTTCACCTATTTTTGGATTTCCTACCCCCTAAAAAAAACAAAAACAAAAAAAGACATAGTTATCTATTAACACATCAGAAAATATGCTTTTGTTTTCTTCCGGTTGATGCTTGTAGTTTAATGTTTTCCACAACAGGACGCTCCGTTACCAACTATCAGAAAGTGTAAAGTTAAGCTTTTCTTTTGCAGTGTGTTCAAAGACGGAGACAGTTTGTCAGAGAAGGTGAAGACTCAGCTGCTGCCCTCCCAGGACAGACCGAAGGGACAGACGGCAGAGAGGAGGAGTCGGAGTGAGGAGGAGGAGGAGCGGAGACGAAGACGAGAGGACAGCGACCCCCTCGGTATCCCACACAGACATCCTCGCCAGGGAACTCAGCCACACTGGTTGGTAATGACAGGAAACTGTCTGTCTCGGTTTAAATGCCAACAATCTTACTCTTCCAACTTTCCCTTACACGGAAAGTATTCTTTTGTAAATATCTGCTTAAATATCGTCTAAAAGTAACAACAGTTATAATATGGATGTATTTTGTCCAAAATGTGGTCAATATTCTTAAATTTTAGATAAACTAAATGTTTTCTCATTTGAATTTATCAGAGGTACAAATAAAAGATAATAAATGAGAGAACTAAAGCTTGTCTGGATTTAGGCATTTTCAGGGTCACATACACTGAAATATCTTTTGCATACCATCCACCAAGCAGCATTTAAACTTCATACTGTCCTAATTGGTTTGTCTGTTAACTCCTCCATCAGCTTCTTGGAAACTACAGTGTAGAATAGTTGTGGGAACCAGGTCATGTTTGTGTCTAAATAAACAGAAAGAAGCAGCACAGGGTCAGGTCATATAGAGCCTGAATGTATTTATTTGTTTTTTTCTTTAGAAGCTTTTCAATCTTCTAGGATAAATCCGAGGCCTCAGGTAGTCTCCATTACATTGAGAAATTTATAGTGACAAACAGTTTATTAAGTCTTAATTACAGTATCAAAAACTGTTTTTTGGGGGTTTTTTTCAGGATAAAAATCTCCCGGTTTATGCACTTTTATGACATTGATCTACCGGTTTCAAACTTCTGTGTGCATTATTGAGCTAAAACTGTCTAAAATTCTCATTGATCTAGAAAAGTCTAGTTCACCCTTCTGAAAAGTTTAGACTGTGGCTTAGAGAGAGTTATTTTGCAAGAGTTGAAACGATTAGTTTCACCAAGCGACAGAAAATTTATCTGCAACTGTTTTCATAATCAGATACTTTGCCCCAGTGGCCCTAATACTCCGTCGTACGCGTGTGACAAGGACATAACAAACATACAAATGATGCAACTTTAAAATAGGTTCCTGTGTGTAAACCACACACACAACCATCTCACACTCATGCAGTCACAGACACAAACACACACCCATGGATGTGCTGAGCTTGTGCCGTGTAGAAAGTCTAGACAAAGGAGCTGTTTGTCGACTGCAACCGCAGAGAGCGAATCAGGACAGAGCTTGAGTTGTGTGTGAGATTCAGTCACTGCCCCCCACCCCACCCCCACCCTCACCCCACGTAAGGGGAGACAGAAAGAAGGAGTGAGGAATGAAGAATGAGAAAGCAAAAGCTGAGTCAGAGCTGCAGAAAGTGCGAAAAAGGTGAGAGAGGGGGGGGGGGGGGGGGGGGGGGGGGGGGGGGGGGGGGGGGGGGGGGGGGGGGGGGGGGGGGGGGGGGGGGGCAGTGAGAATATGAGGATGAAATGGGATCACACAGATAGAGTGAGGTTAAGAAACAGAGAGAGAAGAAAA
>NC_060167.1:4869345-4879218 GCF_021292245.1 Micropterus dolomieu | reverse complement strand
GGGGGGGGGGGGGGGGGGGGGGGGGGGGGGAGGAGGAGGAGGAGCTGGCGGAGAGGGAGAGAAAAGGTCAGCATAGAAAAGATGGAGAGACGGAGCTGACGGGGCTGATCCAGAACACCTGAAGTTTGAATGGATGATTCAAAAAACACACAGAAGATCTTTGTGTCAGTCAGAAAGCAAACTCAAGCCTGTGATTCACTTTGAATATTTATATTTACCAATGAGATTATAAAGTGGGATTATAAGTGATGTATAATGTCAAGCTTTAGGATTAGGTTTATAATAAAGTAAACTTTTGGGATCTGTGTGTGGATTTTGGGTCACCGCTTCAGAAAAGTGTGTAAGATGGATGATGGGAGGGGCCGCCACTAACGACTGTCTTCATTATTGATTAACCTTTCATCCATTTATCACAATCAATGAAATGTTGGATAATAGTGACGTTTTCAGATGTCTTTATTTGTCCGACCAACAGTCCGAAACCCAAACATTATTATCACATAAAACACAGACAAGCAGCAAATCCTCATATTTGAGAAGCTGGAACCAGGGAACTTTTTTATTTTTTTCATCATCGGATTCTCTGTGGTTTAATGGCGAGCGGCAAACCTGCGTGAAAGGTGCAAGTCCCCCCGTGCTGTCCTGAGATGTGTAACATCATGGTTTTAAACTGAAAATCAGACCGGTTTCGTTAAGATAGTGAAATAAAGCCCTCCAATACCAACCTTTTAGGAGCATCTCTCCCTTCCACTTTCTATTTTATAGAGCTTTAAATGTTTTTCTTTCAACCTTACTCTTTTTGAATCCTTGCTGTACATGCTCGACATTTTCTGTGTATTTCCACACCTCACAATCTTTAAAAGATTACAGTTTCCTTTCGACACATGCATCCTGTAATTTCTGTCACTCTGGGTAATTTTTGGTTCCTTGAACTTTGAGAAACCTCTTAAAGTCAGAAATCATCATCCAAATCATCCATTGTTTTTTGTCCTCTTGTCACACTGGATTCTTGTTTAAGCAAAGAAGCTGCAGAATTTTAATTTGTTTAAAAATCTGCTGATTACTAAGACTCCTCAGCGTCCCCATATTACCTTATTGTTCTTAAAAACGGCATAAAACAGTGAAAAATGCTTGTTAAATTTTCCCAGAGCCTCTTCAGAGTCATTAACTTTGGTCTGATCATCGATCCTAAACTACAGATATTCAGTCTGCAATGATATGAAACAGAGAAAAGCAGCATATATTCAAATTTGAGAAACTGAAAACGGCAGTAGAGCTTTTGCTTTATGAATACCTTAAATGAGTCTTGAATTTCTGTTATCGACTTTTTCAGCACTGATTTTGATGTCAGCTCTATACACAGACAGTGTTTCCCATTAATTAACGAGACCACGGCGGCCCGCCACAGTCTAATTTGCTCCGCCATAGTTTCAAAATGAACGGGAAAATATTTTTACACATCTCATAATATATTACAGACCTCTAACGTTGTGTTTTGTGGGCTACTGTAAGCTCGCACGCTCAGACACTTTGACCTCCGACTCGAGACAACCACTTTTCTTTTGAGGTAACTACGGTAACAGTAACGGCCTGTTTCTGTCACTCGTTTGTGAGAAGGCGATTAAGGTAGCCACGCCTACATTTGGAGTGCACATGTATTAAAGCCTTCATGGTAAGTCCACTGAAACGGACCAGTGCGAGCTGACAGGCAGGTTAGCGACTTTATCCTGTCAGTTTCTCTCTTTACAAAGACAAGTGTTGCAGAATGAGAGTCCTACCTGAAGAGAAGGCTGTGAAGTCTTCATGTTACGCGATACGAGAACCACATGCAACATTATTTATCAAGTTTGGACTCTGGTTGGACTTAATGAATGTAGCGCGAGGTAACGCCTGGTTTTCAAAATAAGGTTTCTATACAGCATGGAAAGATTAATTGGATTATATTCACAGAAAGTATAAAACATATTACATGTGTCCAATAAAAGTAAAAAAACATTTTGGGAAAACATGAAATAAATTTAACTTTTGTTGCTGTTTCGTCACCATTTATAGTTATACAATGGGTTTATGATCAAATAGTTTATTATCACAACATTGTTTACAAGCGTACCAAGTTCTTCATAGATAGCCTCTTAATTTTGCACCAAATGAATCCATTTAACTTTAAAATGTACAGAGGGTTCAAAGCCCACCCACCATAGTCTCTTAAAATCCTGTGGGAAACACTGACCAAAGTGGGTTTGGGTGCTTTAGAGATCTTTAGTTTTAAAGTTTACAGGTGTGTGTGTGTGTGTGTGTGTGTGTGTGTGTGTTTTTCAGGCCCGGTCCCATGATTCCTCCGTTTGCAGCTGGAGGAGCAGATCTGGATCCCTTTGGGTGAGTCTGTCTCTCTCACTCGTAACAAATCCTACAAATGTCAGTTAGATATATATTCAAGCAACAGTGTGTGGTTTTGTTCTAATCTGGGTTTTGGGGATGGACAGTCAGTGTACGCATGAGCACACACACAGCAGAGGATTACTCTACCAGCTAAATGTGAAGCTCTGACCACAGATATCAGAGCTTCTGGATGCACTCTGTAGAGACAATACCAGAGCAATCGAGCAGCACACCCCCGAGTCTGTGTTTAGTCCTAACATTAATTATACATCAGCTTGAGCTTTTTAATTGGCCTTCAACAAAGCTTCACTATTTAAGTGTCCTGTACTCTGTTACTGCAATTTATTCAGCTTATTACAAAGTACATTTTCAAATAGAAAAACACTTTAGTTTTCTTGTAAAAGTAAATTACCAACTTATATTTTAAATTGATCACATACATGGCTTTTGGTAGCATCAAGTGGTTTTTAGCCCCCACATCATCCATTATAATCCTGGAACATACAACTTGCTGTGTAATAGCACTGATGAAATCAATTTTTAAAACCTCCTCCTTCCATCAAATAAAACATGACATCGCTCACTGATGTTTTACTGGTTTGAACTTTTGAGGAACATCAGTGTCATACCAAATAATATATCACCTATAAAACTCAAATTAAGAGAAAATGTGAGTGAAAGAAAAGATAAAAATTAAACACACGTCCTCCTCATTCATCCTCCCTCTCCTTCACTCTTCTCTCTCGCCCCCTCAGGACTCGAGGTGGCGGCGGGATGATAGTGGACCCGTTGAGGTCGGGGTATCCTCGCTCTGGTTTTGACCCATCCAGCGGCATACCAGACATTCTGCCTCCAGGAGCTGTTCCCCCGGGGGCTCGCTTCGACCCGTTCGGACCAATCAGACAACGCAGACCAGGGTGAGACACACACACACACACACACACACACACACACACACACACACACACACACACACACACACACACACACACCTCTCTGTCTGTCCTAAAGGATAAGTCTATCTTGCTCGATGCTCTCATGCCCACATGTGAGTTTTTGTTGCTGTAGTTGTTTCTCTGCAGCAAAGCGATCCCTTCCTAACTTGATTCCAGTGTTAGGTGATGCAGGACAAAAACAGTTCTCTTTCTGTGTAAAAATGTGTGTAGAAATGTTTAAATCAAGACCAAAGACTTACCTCTGGTCATTAAAAGTACCCTAACACTCAGTCAGGGCCATCACCTTACTGACAAATCATCTTTTTTAGTACTGGTGCTTCAATGTGGGTATATTTATTTTACTTTTTTTTTTATTCAAACATCCTTTTAACTGATGTTTTAATGTGACTGTTTTATTTAACTATTTATTTGAATTATTTGTATTTCATTGCTGTATGTTTGTCCTATGTATTTTTTGTGTTTTGAGACCATGTTGCATTGTGATTTTACACAAAAAGAAATTGATTGATTGATTGGAGTTTAGCTGATATGAAGCTTCAGCAGACTGAGTTAGACAGATGGGTTTCTCTCAAAGTTGTGATCACAGATACACCTGTATCCTGGTTGACCTCATGTTTGTGCTACATGTGATCCATTTGCTGTTATCTTTTTGGCTCAGCAAACTGAGTTAACTTTGGCACCATTAATCTTTTATGGGACAGGATTGATTTGCTTTGCACTGCATTGCAGCCCACACTGTATGATTACAAATCATATTTTTTTTCATCCCACTGAAGTTCGCAGGTGTCGTAAATTTGGAAGATAGCCATCTAATTTGACAAACTCAGACCACTGAAGACTCATTTTAGATTTGGTTAAACTTTAGACTGTATTTTTGCAAACAACGAGGACTTTGACTGGATTTTTGATTAATCTGATGATTGTTTTCTGGAATAATCGATTAGTTGTTCTTTTTTAGACTAAGAGGTTAATTTAGATTAAGCATTAAAACTGAAGAACAGATAAATCAATAATTATTAGTTATGTAATATTGTTACTCTTATGTATGGTGGATGTCCCAATCATATATCTAATGATATTGAGTATCTCAGAGTAATCCAATACATATATTTACCTAATTATTGCTTAAATATGTATCTGACACATTGAAATAAAACGTGCAGCCTTCTAAATCTGACACACCTTATTTATTCACAAGTGTCTTCATCAAAATAAAGAAAGGTCCTGGTTCAAAACTAGACAGTTGATCATCTGAAGTTATTGATATGATGGGAATGAACTGGAAACAATCCTTGCATGCAGAGAGCAGACAAACCATGGCAAATTTTAATTTTGGCCTGACATCAAGTTAGTGAAAACTCATATGACCTGCAGCCGGTGACGTTTGTCATTTTTCACAGGTGAAAGTGGTGATAAGAGCTTAATATTAAGATGAGAAGCTGCTACCTGAATGTTGTGTGAATGAAAGTGAAAATATGATGACCGTGCAATGTGTCTGTGTTTTTTAGGCCGGACCCAGACCACATGCCCCCACCTGGCTATGATGACATGTTCATGTAGCTCCCAGATGTGTTTCCTGTTTTTCTACTTCCTGTTTGCAGCATCTTGCCCTCCAGCCAGTAGGAGCCAGGCGGAAAGTTCCCATCTTCACCCCCTCGAGGGTTTGGTTTGATTTGGTTTAGTGGCCCGCAAATAAAAGTTTTGCCTTCTGATTTTCTCCTGTTTTTTGTTTTCTAATTGTTCATTTCATATAACTCATGTATGTAACTTATGTAGAAGTTCCCTCCTCTGGATTTAAAATTGGTGTTAAATATACACCAGGAAACCAATGGAAGCTGAATACAGAAACATTCGCACAGTCATCAGTAAATCTGGACATTTGTAAGCCTTATTATTTTGAAAGGGTCATTTTCTGAAGCACCCAGCAGGTCGGGAGGCTGTAATCTAGCTGAAATGTTACGATGTCGACCAACACAGCATGTCTGCATTTGATATATTAGATTCTTATAGTTTTAATTTATTTTGAAAAAAAAAGATGGGTCCTTAAATTTTTGTTGATTCAATTCAAAGCTTAAAATTTGGTTCATTACATTTTTTTGTTTGTTTGGTTAACGAAACTTCTCGAAATACTCTAATAAAAATCTAAATATTTAAATTCTGACTTGTGTTGGTGCATTTTAGTGCTGTCTGTTTTGTTTTTTCTGGAAACATTGTGCAGAAAATACTACTAATACAGTGACATTTCTCATGTAGGCCTCACTGAAATAACTGGACATTTTTGCTATCTTCTGCAAATTGGCTCGAAATTGTTAAGTCCTGATCATTTATTCTATTTGCAGTCTATTTGTTCACAGTGTAGGCAGAAACCTAGCTGTGGAGGGTGAGAAGAACATTAAAAAGATCCAGGGATAGTGTGATCTCCCCTTTCAAGGATCAATGGGTAGACTGCAATTGATCAATGCAATCAGACCTTGCTAATGTGCAGTCCAATGGTTATAACCACTGGTGGTTATAAACACAAAAATATTTATTTGTGAATGAGTGAGTGATCAACATGAGCCTTAAAAACCCAGAACAGGCAGCTAACAATAAGACCTTACAATAAGTTCAAAATACATATGCATACAAGCCAATGAAAAACACATTAAAGCATTTTTTTTTTAATTCAAAAGGTTACAACAGGTTTAGTGAAAAAAATGCACCAACCACCAAAAGGATGCCCCTTTTTCTCACACTGGCAGGATTTGCAAATTCGCTTGCAGCACATTGGACCACGCCTCTGTGCTAGCTGTTAGAATAAAACATTATTCTTTTGCATACTGAATAATCAGAGCATTCACAATAATAATTCAAATCAGCAGTGGCAGATGTGTTGAAATTGCTTTTCAGCTCTCTTTTTCTTTGACTGTCCCTTCGCTCCCCTGCTGTGTACCCTGCAAAAAATGGGGAGAAAATGGAAAGTTCCATTTACAACCACAAAAAGCAAACGGACATGTTAGGAAACCAAACAAAGTTTTGTGTCTGTCTCTGCTCAAACACACACTTACCTTAATATTTTATCACAGTCATTTCACCTTTTCACAGCGCACACACCCACCTGCTCAGCTGTGGTAAGTAAGTAATCACATGCCAAAATATTTATACACTAAAAGCCATTTGCAGCATACAGAGCTTTACCGCCACCCTGTTGATCCGCTGATGCGAACGTGGCCTTGTTAGGGTCCAACTGGCTGATACAACCGTGCCAGAAATGTAAAGTTTTTATTGACTATGTCTTATATGTGTAAATTTCAATTATATATTTATTTTGTCATAGTTGGTGGTGTTTAACTGGACTATATCCTGGACTACTTCCCCGTATACTGGGATCAGTCCCAGTCCCACCTGCTACTGGCCCAGGCTCCTGACAGGTACCTGGGAAAGGGACCATATGGACCCTATACTGTCTAGAGTATAAAGTACCTTGGTCTTCGAACTTATTTTAAACTATGTTTAACTAAAACATTTGGTAACTTATCACAACTGCAAACATATTTTCCAACTTGTTTAATAACAGAAGCACAAGTCTGGATAACCCAAGCCAATTTTGATTTACAAGCATGTAAAGTATGTAAAATTGTGGGTTAAGAACAAAAAATAATAAAAAAAAACAGATTGTTTGAAAATTCTTTTGATATCATTAGATCATCGAAGCCTGTAGATAATCCTCCCAAAGTTTGTGATCTACTAACCTAACAATGTTTAATGAGTTTGCGAAAAACTATTTTGACCACTGAAACAAGATGCAGATGAAATCAGAGATTAGAATGATAAGGGTTTTTCACTCCAAACAAAGCCATATTCCAGATAATTGCTAAAATGTAATGTTGATTGTTACAGCGCCACCACGAGGTTTTGGCCTGAGTAGTGGGAGGAATTTACAACCCAGGTTCAGGGTTTTGTTCGGGAAGTTTTTGCTGCACGAACAGTTTTAGAAAAGAAAAATAAGAAAGAAAGAAAGAAAAAATGATAATGTTTTATCATTTGAATTCTTCCATCACTCTGTGGAAGAAAAAAAGAATTACAGAGTCAAAGATGTGATGAATCAATCACAACATCAAAATCCATTAAGATTCTATGAGCAACTTAAGTTTGTAACTTTGATCATTTGTTTTATATGGACTAAATGAAATGTGAGAACTTTATTTCCTATTGTTCATTTATCTGTAAAGGTATCTGATTTTACACATGAGGATCAGTTCACTGGTCATGAGGAGAACTACCTGTTTAAACAGCTATATAATATCTGTAAATGAAATGCAGTGTTTTAAAGAGAAAGAAACGGGAGCAGAAGAAACAGAATAATATAACAACATTTCTGATCAGTGTGAGTGAAAAGGCTTCACATGTAACAGATGTGTGTTCCTGCATATAGGAGTGTATTAACTGCAGAGGAGATTGGTAAAGTGGCTGATAACCAGTGATGGAACCAGTGATTTACTCAAGTACTTTACTTAAGTAGGCCTACTTGTACTTTCCTTGAGTATTTCCAAAGTATGAACTTTTGTACTTCTACTTCACTACCTACAATTCAGATGGAAATGTACTTTTTACTCCACTATGTGTTTCCCTGTTTAATGAACATTATTCAGACGGCTGGAATTTCATTGTGCAGAGTGACATCATGAACCATGTGTTGTAAACACGAAGCCTGTCTGATAGAGAGGTAATCTCTACAGACGTGGCTGCAGCTCTGTGGGGACGAGCCCCCGCCAGATGTTTATTCTGACTACTTGACAAAAGTCCATCTGGGACTCTTAAACTAGTCACATCAGTAAAAAAAATCTTTAACTGTTTAATGAAAACACTCACCAACAACAAGGTGAATGTGGAATATTTGTTTTGGCTGAAGTTTTGGAAATTCACAGGTGTAGTCTCCACTGTCATATACCGTCGTATTTCTGATGATGATGGAGGCGTTGCCGTACTTCAGTTCATCTGGAAAATGTGAGACGCGACCTTTGAACTGCTGATCTTGACCGTTATTGGAATGAGTTCCTGCATCATAAATGAAAACCTCCTTTTGATCATCTTTCTTCCAGTCAAAGCGTTTGTAATCAATGTCCTCCTTGGTGCTGAGGGAACAGTTTAAAATAACATCACTGTGTTCTTTCACGATCACTGGGCCTGGAAGATAAAAACATGTATTAACATGTTAAACATTAATTAAATTAAGTAAAGACAGACATAAAGACGTTAGTTGTTAGAAGAACATATCAACTCCTCTTATCAAAAGAAACTTTTCTTGTTCTTTGAGCTTGTTGAGCACTTGAATTCATATCGCACAGGAAAATGCACAAAATACTGACATTTGGAAATGTGCATTTCTCAACTTAAACAAAGTTAAACGATAAACAAAATTCATAACAATGGATTTAAAACTCTCTACAGAGCAAGCGGCTTGAAGGAACAAATATAGGCACACTGATATCCTGACTCTGGCTGAACTGCAGAGACCCTGTCCACAACCTGGAGGAGGAACTATTATACATGAGCGTGTTAGTATAATATTATAACTTTAAATAAAGAGTGTAATGTTCACTTCATAGGATATTGTTAGTATAATGTTAATATATTAATTATTATATTCATATAATTGTATACTATTTTATCTGCGATGGATTGGTGACCTGTCCAGGGTGTACCTTGCCCAATGTCAGCTAGGATTGGCTCCAACCCCCGGTGATCCTGTACGCAGGATAACCGTTTGACGATGGATGGATGGTATACTATTTTATTCCAGTTACAGCAGTTTAACTTCTGTGGGTTGTTTTTTTTTCTATTTAATCCTTGTGCAAGAAAATGGCTCTGGTCTCTAATTTGTTATTAATGCTAAGTACTAACTTGTCAATAATCAGTAGTGATGGAAGTTTGATTCTTTTTACTGAATCAAATCTTTAAATCTCGTTCAGTAAAATGAACTAATCTTTTTTCAAGTCATATTGTTCATTTGAACTAGGCTGGTCATAGCGGTTGTTACGGCTGCCGAGGGCAGCCGTCTGTGTGTCACTGCTGTCTGTGTTTCTCCCTGCATGTTACACTGTGAGGCGGGGGATTGGCTGGACTTCGGCAAGCCTGGTTGATCCCGCCTCCCACCTCCGACGATTCCGATTGGAGCGGCACACCACCCCTACTCCAATCGCCAAGCCGCCTGCAGGACCGCCTTCGTGCCTTCCCCCTCAAATAGGCTGGTCTGCTGCTGATTCAGGGCAGCTACCTTTTGCCATGTGGTTTGCCCTGACGCTGGTCCTAACCTTGAACTCTGTGTGTGCATGTATCCTCAGTGGAAACAGCTTCTGTGTTTGTGAGACCTGGGTATTACTGAGAGTTGGTAACTCACCTGGGATAGTCTACAGACTTGGGCTAGGGGAAGCTCGTTCACTGATTACCCACACCTGGTAGTTAAATATTTGTTTAGTGACACTAGGTTTAGGGGTGCTGCGCTCCCTGTGTTTTTCCACTTCTGAGCAACGGCTAGAGAGGTTTTTGTTTATCTTTT
>NC_060167.1:4847624-4869245 GCF_021292245.1 Micropterus dolomieu | reverse complement strand
CAGGGCAGCTACCTTTTGCCATGTGGTTTGCCCTGACGCTGGTCCTAACCTTGAACTCTGTGTGTGCATGTATCCTCAGTGGAAACAGCTTCTGTGTTTGTGAGACCTGGGTATTACTGAGAGTTGGTAACTCACCTGGGATAGTCTACAGACTTGGGCTAGGGGAAGCTCGTTCACTGATTACCCACACCTGGTAGTTAAATATTTGTTTAGTGACACTAGGTTTAGGGGTGCTGCGCTCCCTGTGTTTTTCCACTTCTGAGCAACGGCTAGAGAGGTTTTTGTTTATCTTTTTTCAAGTAGTTTAGTAATCCCCCACGTAGGAGGGATCTCTTTTTGTTATATTTGGTTCTTTGTTTTACGCAGCACCCACTTGCCCATTTTCTGTTTGACTAATTTGTGTGCATCCGACTGCTTAATAAATAATCTTTCCACCCATACCAAATCCATCTGGTTTATGTTTACGTCTCTCCTACCCCTAGACAGCGGGGACGTAACAGCGGTGCTGTGGCCCTCTTGTGGGTGATGTAAAAAAACAGAGCAGTTCTCAAACACTGAATACAATAACAATCAGAATAAAGCCATTAACTTCTTAAAAAGAACTCCAACAGAGAAAAAAGGAACAAAGAAATATAAAGATTAAAAACGCAGCAGTTTGGCAGGTTTAGATGCAGAATGGGCCACCACAGGTTCAGATCCTGGAGACTGAGAAACAAAATGAGCACATCGCTCTCAAACACCTGCAGGTTGTTCACTAGTCAAGAGCTGTGAAACAACAGCACGGCTCTGTTGATAAATAAAAAGTAAAACTTGTGTTCTCTAGCAGACCCAGAATGACTCCCATCAGCTGTTAGCTGTAAACACACCGGAGGACTAACGTTGCGGAATGGCTGATTTAACAGTATGGAACAGCGGCCCTGTGCTGTAATAACATTATGCTTTATTAAATGCCACATAATTAACAAGAAAGATATTTAATGTCAGTTGAGTGACTGCTTACCTGACAACCGACTTGCCTCTCATCTCCAGCGCCGGCAGGAAGTCCGCCTGCCGAATGAACGAAAAATTCCAAGGACCCACGAGAGTGATGAATGAATTCATTCCCGTATAAAGTACCAGGTACAGCTTTTCCCCACTTCCCCAAGCCAAAAAAAGGCAAGCTGGTACCATGGACTGGAAAAGGGCCATAACATTAACGACTTGGCTCTCCCTGATTCAGACCAGCAGTGAGTAGGTCAAATTCAATATTTTATTCAATCATCCTGAAAAGCTCATTAGAATAATGATAGTTGATAGCTTTTAGATTTCAGGAGCAATAAATAACTGAAACAATTTACAGACTTTAAAAGTAGTCACTATTCAATCTAACTTTATTGGCACGAATGTAAAACAACATTTGCCAAAGCTACAAATAGATTACAAAAGAACAATTCATTTTATACAGCTCATAAATCACTATTAAAAAAAAAATATATATATATATATATATATACATACATATTAAACACAAAGTAAATAAAACAATAACAGTGTGTGTTAAAAAAATAAAAATTGAAAATAAATAAAATATTAAAATAACCAGTCCAGTGTTTCCCCACACATAGCACACACCAGTGCAGATGACACTCTGTACCACGTTGGCTTCGGTCATTTCGAAATGATTTGTCATTAAGAAGTAGTGGTGCACAATATTGACATACTGTGATATTGATCAGGAATATTGACAAACAATATTAATTTCGATATTCTTATACATATGTAAAAAAGACAAGTCGATGAGACGTTTTTCTGATCTCTCTCTCTCTCTCTCTCTCTCTCTCTCTCTCTCTCTCTCTCTCTCTCTCTCTCTCTCTCTCTCTCCCTCTCCCTCTCCCTCTCCCTCTCTCCAAATGTCACCTGGTATGCTCCATAGTGTATGTTCGTGTAGTGGACTTATTTGCTCACACTTTCATATGACGGAGCAACTGGCCAATGAAAAATGATCATTATATCAAGCGACCTCTAAATTGAACTCAACTAAGCCACACAGCCAACAGATGCATGTATCCACAGAACATTGCACACTTTCTGCCACATAATTCACAAATTAAAGTGATAATGACATTGAGTCAATATATTGTGCACCCCTATGAAGAATCCTCCTTCGCATGCAGCGCACCATGGGCTGAAAACACAATCATGGGTTGAAATCAGGAGTTCTGTCTCTTTTCCTTGATTTTATAAAACAGCCAATTGCTTAGAGAGAATGTAAACAGAGCAGACACATACAGGGAAGTAGGTGGATCCTATATATTTATAAACTCATTGATAAAACTTTACATAGGAAAGACTGCTAAAGGTTGCGTTCGGATAAAACACAGGAACTGCATATGTCCTACGCCGATTTCCCTTTATAAATCACTCATCAACTTAAAGTGTGGCGCATGTGAGTGAGCTCCTTGCCCAACCCTTAAACGCCCATAGTTGCCTATAAATGGTCAGTGAAACGCTCCTCATTAATACAAACTGACTGCATGAAGATAAGAATGGCAAACAGACAGAAAAGCTACAAAAAGAAATATAACCCAATGTCCTTTTCTGTGAGGCTGAAGCAAGAAAAATGATTGCATTTACATTTATCCGACGCTTTCATCATCACATTGTAAGAGACTTACATTTGCTATATATGTCAGAGATCACACGCCTCTGGAGCAACTAACTGTCTTGCTCAAGGACACGTTGGTGGATGTGTCACAGGGGGTAATTGAACCCGGGTCTCTCACACCAAAGGGATGTGTCTTATCCACTGCGGAGTAAAATGCGTACACAAGGGGACACAAGACGCACTAGATGACCCATCCGCTTGTTAGTTGCTTTCTCCTGTATCATGTGCGTACGCATGGCTCAGAGTTTGCATGGATGACCGCACATTCTCCCGTCAAGTTGGTTTTTCACAGATCACCGCACCATTTATAAATAAGACCACTGGTGTGTAAAGAGCTTAATGTGGTTTATGAATAAACTTGACTTGAGTACAAACATGAGGGGTGCAGAGAAAAATAAACACCCCTGAATATAATGCAGTCCAGTAAAATACCACCGCTAACTCTGACCTCAACGCTAAAACATATAAGTGAATTAACACCTCGATGACAAAGACAAAACTGATTATAGGCATCATAACAGAAGACTTTATCGCAGAACAGTTGTATTGGATCCATTAGATTGTCCAGGTGTACCACAAAGTACAAAGTCTTCTATGAGTCAAGTCCGCCCTTTATATTCGTCAATACACCGATCATAGTCAATCTGTGAACCTGCAGGAAAGAAAACAAACTTATATTGAAGGAAATCCTACCTGCCATGAACCTACTCTGCGTATAAATACCAACAGAATGCTTAATGCCTGAATAGATAAAACAACGGGCACAAATCTAACTTGTTGTGTCTGCTTAAATATACCATTCTCATCACTGAGTTTGATGCAACCTGTAAATAAAAGGCGCTAGAAGAACACAGACAACTAGAGGAGTAACAAGAACTGCAGCAAACACCCATCGAGTGGGGGGCTCTGAAACAGATCAGAAAAAGTGAATGTAACAGTCAGAACGTAGCTGCATATCATAAACAGCAGGTTGAACATCACAGCCGACACAAAGAACATCTAAAGGTGTGCACGCTCCTGAAATCTAAAAGCTAGCAGATCCAAATGATCTGCAAATGTGTGAGGCGATCTGTCTACAGCCGAGCTTCTCTGCACCCTGAGCCGAGGCCACCGTGGACTCTGGATTACGGCTCAGAACCACATCTGGATTTTATCACAGCTGCTGTTACAGCGAGTGTTGATAAGCTTTGTTAACAGGAAACATCACACTTAAACATGAGGCTGAGATAGGTTTATGTTTTACTTTGCAGTGGAAGTACAAGTTTCATTTTATGCTACTTTATACTTCTATTCACTACATTGATCAGACAGTTACTAGTTACTTTGATCTTACATACAGAACATGTGATCATCATGATACTTATTCTACTTTAAATACATTTAACAGATACATCTGTACGTTTACTCAAGGTGACTTTTATAAGCAGGACTTTAACTTATAACAGAGTATTTTTACATTGTGCTTTTCCTTCAGTAAAGAGTCTGAGTACTTCTATCACCACTGACGGCTGCCCAGTGATGTCTAGATTAAAATCAGAAAGCCAATATGTTGCCATGCTGTCACATTATTACCAGGAACTGATTGATATTTTATTTTTAGAGGTAAAGTCTGGTCCTAGTTTTTACAGTTTTCAGTTTCTAGTTAAAATAAATTGATAAAATCATCAATGACTTAAATCTTCTCTACATCTCTGAGTGACCTCATGTTGTTTGTTATGTGAACTATGTTGGACTTGGCTGCTGTAACTAAGCAGTTTCCCTTTGGGATCAATAAAGTTTATCTTGCTCTCCATCTAATCTATTTATCAAACTACAGATAATAAAAACCTTCAGAGAGCCTCGGCGTATTCTATTGCAGACATGTGGCTAAATAATTCTTCAAGTTCAGGACCTTTTTTCTTTTCACTTGTGGCACAAAAACTCTCTGATTCTAAAGTCTCTAAATCTCCCTCGTGAGGTGTTTTCATCCGATCCTCAGGATCAGGCTGCAGCAGCCATTTATAAATCTGTTACTGGGTTTGTGAGTGAAACTTACTAAATTCTTCTGTGTCCTTGTGTGTATTTGATCAGACTGATCTCAGAGTTTCCTACAAACTGCAGTTCTTTCTGTTATTTCCCTCCAGACTCTCTTTCTCTCAGTTTGAACATTTTCAACTTGTGCAGACGTCTTCATCCAAATTTGCTTTCTGTTCAGTCTAATCACACTCGTAAACATGTTTGAAAACTAATAACACAACTATTGAAATTACTGAAAAACAAAAATACCACTAGAAAGAATCTCACCATTGAACAGCACGTGGATCTCAGTATAAATCTGATGTTTGATCTCCTCCTGTGTGGCTACACAGCGATAGCGGTCGGTCTTCATCACAGTAGTTTGGAGGGTGATGTAGAAGCTGCCTCCTCTTTCTGAGACTTGTGTCTCCTCAGCAGGAAGTTTGTTTCCAGCACTGTCCTGCCACTCTACTGTAGGTTTTGGAGCACCTCGAACTTCACACTGCAGCAGCGCAGAGTCCTGGGTTTCATTGAGTATTGTGACGTATGGCTCTGGAGCTGCAACTGTGAACACAGTTTAAACAACAACTTATAAAAGAACAATTACAGGGTTGGAGATGTAATACTGCAATGTTTTCATTCACACTTTTCTGCTTGGATATGAGCATATTTAAATGGCAACAGAGAAACAGAAAAGTACAATATATATATATATAATTAACACAATTTAAACAATTTTAACTAGTTTAACGAAGTTACACGCTTCTCCTTGAAACAGGACGTTGTCGTTACTTCACTGTACCTGCTCAAATCTGCACCAAACTTTACGTGCTTGATAACTGTCCCGCCCTGAAAACATCTACATGCCAATATTTATTTATAGTGGTAGCGCCACCTACTGGCAACATGAAGTAGGCGCTTTGTGAAACTCATCACGCTATTTAAATAACATTTTCCTGATGTGTTCCGCACTTGACGTAACAAATAGTTACCGGATGCTCTCTAGGAGACACGGGAAGTGATGTTGAAGTCCTCCATGCAGCGTTCAAAGCGTGTGAGAATTCAGAGCCGCACTGGCGCAGAGCTGCAGAATATACCGCGCGTCACATCCTGACGTGCTACAGATGCGAGGGCGCTGCACAACGCTGCTTGCAGCTTTAATTTTGTTTTATTGTTGATATGTGATTGGGAGTCTGTACAGGATTTTTATTTTAAAAAATTATCTACGCTACGCCATTTCTTATGCTTTGAGGTATATGTATTTTTTTGTTTGGCGGGTATGTCAGAGTTTATAAACAATGCCATATTTACACTTAAACCCTAGTTTTTCCAGAGGCCTCTGACCTCTGAAATATATAGCAATTTTAATTTTCTTTGGATAAAAGCGTCAGCTAAATGAATAAATGTAAATAAGTATGTATTTTTATGCGAGGTGAGTTTTTATGTATGCGCAAAGTCAGAATGTCTATATGTCCATAGCTCAGCGGATAGTTTTCTTGCCTTTGGTGTGAGGGACCAGGGTTCAATTTCCACTCATTACTCTTCATGCAGCAGGATTGTGGATTATGGGAATTTCTTGCAGGGATGAAAGTCACTGCCAAATGACAAAATGGAAAAGGAAAGTTTTTGGACGTTTAATAAGTATGTGAAACAATGTTAGCTATCTAACTATGATTCTTATGCCTGAGTGATTGCCAAATTAGCAGTGTTGTTCAATATGTTTATATTTTCAGTTGAATGTAAGCTGTACCCTTTTATGGAGACCTGTAGATATTAAGAGGTTGTGCTGCCTGTCAGCCTCTCAGCTCCATAGGAGCTGGTGCTCGATGCAGGTGTAGTCCAGAAAGCGAGTTTACTGACAACTCGTTCACCCTGAGGAGAGGGAAATACTGCATTTTCAGTTCCAGAAAGAGCAACTTTAACTCCTGTGTCAGCCCACTGTAGTGAGGGAGGAGATCACAGAGTGGGAGCTGATCAAATAAAAGCATCAGCTAATTTAGGGGGATAATTGCATGCGGGTCTATTTCAAGTACTGTTGAAAAAATGATATTATGATGTTGTGTAGTTCATCAATGGTGATTGGTTATGGTTATTCACGCACTTTAAAAAGTTTATGTTGATATTTATATCCTAATAGGCAGCATGTTAACTTATTACACGCCTCTTCTATCAAAGCATTTAATCTTCAACTATTCAGGGTCAGCCTTAAATTTCAAACACTGTACTTTTAACTCCAGTATGTGTTTTCCTGTTTATTGAACAGACTGCTGCTCCTGTGGAATCTGGTCCCAAGTTTAATTTGGGAGGCAGATACCATCTCTACATTTATTTATTTATTTTATAGATATTTATATTATTACCTCTACCATTACGATTACTGTTCATCTCTATGTGGAACCTGCATTGTGCTGCTGTGTGTTCCCTCTCCCTCAGTCCGTCCCCCTGTCTGTGCACTTTTCATATAGAGCAGGGGCCTGTTCTACGAAGCAACATACCAAGGACATCTTTTCATTATCTGGCTTCTCTAACTCGAACAATCAGGCTATGCGGCCACACAAAGCTCCAGATGTGGCTGCAGCTCTGTGGGGGTGAGGCCCTGCCAGATGTTTATTATGACAACTTGATAAAAGTCCATCTGGGACTCTTCAGTTGCATCAGTCAATTGGGTGTAACAATTCTCCAAATGGTAGAATACTATGGGAGTATCAGGTCAAAAAGTCAGCCACAGTCATCTCGAACGCACCCCTTAATGAGAGCTCAACAGTCTAGCGAGTGGGTCTTGTGTTGATGCTCCGAGGGACAGATTCACAACACGAGACCGTTTGTGTCGCTGATTCAATCTCAGTTTCAGCCCTAGCTGCCGTCTTTAACTGTTTAATGAAAACACTCACCAACAACAAGCTGAATGTGGACAGGTTGTGGCCTAAGAATTGGAAGAACACAGGTGTAGTTTCCACTGTCGGCCACCGTCGTATTTCTGATGATGATGGAGGCGTTGCCAAACTTCAGTTCATCTTGAAAATGTGAGACGCGACCTCAAGTTGACCTGGAAAGCGGTTATTAAAATGAATGCCTCCATTATAAATAAACACCCACTTCTGACCATCTTTTGTCCACTCAAAGAGATTCTGCCCAATGTCCTCCTTGCTGCTGTGGGAACAGGGTAACATAGCGTCACTGCCTTCTTTCACGATCACTGACTCTGGAAGATAAAAACATGTAACAATTAGTATGTTTACAATTAATTAAATTAAGTTCAGACAGACGTATAGAAGTCTGTTGTTAGAACAACATATCAACTCATGTTCAACTTTCCTGTTCTTTGAACTTGTCGAGGACTTTGTCTTTGTCCTCCAGATATTTGTACATTTTACCTTCTTACATGTATTTGTAATTATTTCCCTGGAATGTTTTATCTTTGTTATTTCTTTATTTCGAATCCTTATTTTTCACACAACAGTCCTTTAGCAAAAAGCATTAATAATACTAAAAAAACATTTCTCTCTCTCTCTCTCTTTTTCCCAGGTGATGACAAACATCAGCACTGACTTGTTCAGACTGTCTCAGTATGCACACTCAGCCCACTAATAAGAAGAAAAACACAGAACTAAAAGTCAAACGTGGATGAATGAATTCAGTTCATAATTATTTGTAAGTCGAGTGTTGTGTAAAAAATCAGGCCAGATGAAAAAGCTTGAACTTTTCCCAACATAAGTCATGCAAAGCAAAAACACTATGCTACTGACAGTATTTTTGCTTTCTTATTTTTATTTAAGTACTTGTACTGTGCAAATGACACTTCTACACTTGTACTTCCGTGTTTTCTGAGGGCTGGCAGGTCAGGAGCGGGGAGACCAATTATTTTAGAAGAAGTGTAAAGTGATTTTAAGGAGATTGTTTCTATTGGTGAGAGTAGGGGAAGTAGAAGCACAGGACAGGAGGATGGGTTCAATCACACTACGGCCCAGGAGAAGCAAGAGGTGTGGTTTGACTAAAACCCAATCCACACTACTGCGTTTTCGTTTTAAAACAGACTACAACGGCGAAAACGAAGACCTAAAACGGAGAAGTTTGGAAATGCTGTCGACCCCGTTTTGCGTTTCAAAACGGAGGACGTCAGAAACGATGTTGCATGGGTGTTATAAGTCATGCAAAGCAAAAGCACAATGCTACTGACAGAGTATTTTATTTGGTATTTTTATTAAAATATTCTGTATTGTGTACTTATCTGCCTACACTTGTACTGTGTTGTCAACGTTTACTTTGCAACGACTCCCAGTCTGTTTTTCACCGGCAACACAAAGGTTTTATACAATAACAGTTCCAGCTTGTTGGTGCATGCAAAAAAAATGTGGTCTGATTCTTAGTCTGTATTTCTTTATTCTTTCACCAAATATTCTGTAACTACGGAATAGACCATCTGCTTCATGTTTACACCGGCAAGCTTATTCCAGTGTAGGTATAGCCACTAGATGTACGTTTTCAGTCGTTTTTATGTAGACGGAGATCAACTCTAATATGCTGGTGTGGACGGAGAACGTATTCTTTTTAATTCTCTGTTAGTAGTGTGAATCGAGCCCAGCTTTAACCAGGAGAGGTTTGTGTTCCTATGTTTGATCAGACTGATCTCAGTATAAGTGTGAATCTTTCTCTCAGTTTGAAACATTTTTAACTTCACAATCTGCTTTGTGTTCAGTCTAAACACACTCATAAACATGTTTGAAAATTAATAACACAACTAATAAAATTACTTAAATAAAAAAACACCACTAGAAAGAATCTCACCAATGAATGGCACGTAGATCTCAGAATAAATCGGATGTTTGAATTCCTCCTGTATGGTGACACAGCGATAGCCGTCGGTCTTGGTCACAAAAGTTTGGAGGGTGATGTTGAAGCTGCCTCCTCTTTCTGAGACCTGGGTCTCAGCTGGAAGGATGTTTCCAGAACGGTCCTGCCACTCTACTGTAGGTTTTGAAGAATTACCTTGGAAAACACACTCAAGTAGCACAGAGTCCTCTGTTTCATTGAGTTTTGTGATGTATGGCCTTGGAGCTGCATCTGTGAACACAGTTTAAATAACAATTGTTGGAGATGTAATACTGCAATGTTTTTGTTTACCCTTCTCTGCTTGTATATAAGCCTATTTCAGTGGGAACAGAAAAAACAGAAAAGTACAACATAAGCCTTTATTACACACCCCAGCCTTGTTTTATATACAACATAATTTGCTATCATAACTAAAATATTTGGTAACTTATTACAACTGCTAACAGATGTAATGATCCAAGTCCTTATAGATACCGCTATCAAAACTTTTCTATTATTTGGTAGAAAGACGAGACCCAACGGCAGCCAGAGCTGGAGGTGTTCCGACTCGAAGAGAGATTTGGAGTCGATGTATTTTGTTTAATTGATGCGCAAAGTTGAGTTGCTACAGCATTAACATTGTGTCTGCGATGTGTGATAACATTCTTATTGAGATGATGATATGACTTGTGATAAATAAACAAATAATGAAGTGTGCATATTAACTCCCTGGTTGTTTTTAAAGAACAGGAATAGATTTGGATATTTTAAATATAACTGCATGCTGAGGTTGTGTAAAAGTTAGGGCTGACCCCGAAGAGTCGAAAATTCGATGCCTTGATAGGCGGAGCCTGATTCGATCGTCAATTTCACCGTTGAATCTTCGCAGTGGCGTAATGAAAATAGGACCATTTTGGCTATATGGGGGAGCTCAACATCTAATTTTACATAGAACTACCGGTTTTCTCTCAATAAGTTAATAAACAGCCTTTTACGATATAAAAATCGACATATAATGCTGTAAACAAAAATGTGTAAAGAAATAAGCTTATTAAAGTGCGTAAATAAATCCTAAATTGTGGCCCTAATCGTTTAGGTAGGAGGCGTCGTGCGCTTCAGCAGGTGTGGCAGACACACACACCTGGGACTCCCGGGACGTTCGGATTATTTATCACCATTGATGATCAACAAAAAGAATATTATATTGTTTTTTAACAGTTGGCTACTGGATAAACCCGCCAGAAACCACGACATACATGCAATTATCGGCTCGACGGCCAGTGAATGGCAGGCGAGCAGAGAGAAAGTCAACAATAAGCCACAGTTCAGCTGGAAATGTACAGTGTAAGTTACAGTGAGTGATGAACAGAGGCTGCAGCTCTGCAGCTTCTCAAGACTAAAGCAGAGTAACTGTGCCTAATTCTGTCCAACTTTCGCCCATGGTGCAAAACGTCACCATGTCGCATGACAGTTAAACCTTGCCGGAACAAGGCAGCTGCAGTTGTCTGAATCTGGCAACAGCAGGGGTTTTACTCCGGCTGCATAAAGTTGGAACCACCTTTTGCCTGATCTTAGCTCACACACTCTACGGGAGCATCAGGTCAAAAAGTCCACCGCCGTCAACTCGAACGCACCTATTGGCTGTAGTGAGTGGGTGTGACGCAGTTCTGTCCTTTGGAACAGCAACACAAAATAGGGGCGTTTGTGTCGCGGTCTCGGTTTCAGAACCGTTACATCCCTAGTGGCGATCAATAACTGTTTAATGAAAGCACTTACCAACAACAAGCTGAACGTGGACTAGTTGTCTTGGCCAAAGTGGAAAATCACAGGTGTAGATGCCACTGTCAGTCACCTTCGTATTGCTGATGAGGATGGAGGCGTTGCCGTACTTCAGATTGGGAAAATGTGAGACGCGACCTTCAAACTGCTCATCTTGATTTGGAAAGCCGAAAGGAAAGCTTCTAACATACATGAACACCACCTTTTGACCATCTTTCTTCCAGTTAAAGTGTTTCTCCACAGTGTCCTTGGTGCTGTAGGAACAGGGTAAAATAGCATCACTGCCTTCTTTCACGATCACTGGCCCTGAAAGATAAAAAGTATGTTTACAATGAATTCAGTTAAGTTAAGACAGACATATAGAAGTGTGTTGTTGGAACAATATATCTATTCATGGTATTACATGAAACTTTTCCTGTTCTTTGAACTTGTCAAGCACTTTGTCCTCCAGATATTTGCACTTACACTTTACCTTTTAATTGTTTCTCAGGTGTTTATCTTTTTTGTTTCTTTATTTAGAATCTTTATTTTTTCACACAATAGTCCTTTAGCACAAACTTAAGACCTGCCTCAGTATTAATAATAAATAACATTTATCTCTCTCTTTCTTTTTCCCAGGTGATGACGAACATCAGCACTGACTCGACACTAATAAAAAGGAAGATGAAAAAGAACGACGATGAAAACACAGAACTTAAAGTCAAACATGAATGAATAAATTAGAAAGTAAAAAGACAATAACAACAAACATCATGCATCTGGTGACCGATGTTCACAAGCAGCTATGTACAGCGTGCTAACCTCGACAACCCAGCTGTATTCTCACGTTAACATAGTTATCTTATTAGCAAGACTCCATACATGCTTGCTTATACCTTATTTGAAGGTCTGTTATATAGAAAATAGGGAGTTCAACTAGGGGTCGACCAATAATCGGCTGGCTGATTATCGGCACCGATATTTACTGACTGTAGTGTGGAAGTAGCCAATGGAACGGCAGGGGAGGCAGCCCCTCCCCTTCTCTCTCAGCAGAGCACACACAGAGCGACTTCAAACCTTTTGGCATTATTAACAATAACGTTTACGCAGAGAAGATGAATTTGAGATTCTTTTTTTGTGACCAGCTACCGATAAACATATTTCTACCTCAATGTGCATGCAAACCAGGTTTCACTATATGATTGTATATTATTTTAATTTAAATACATGCAAATATACTTTCTGTTGCCTTTTTGTTTATTTACAATGTGTGCTTCCATGAGAGCTGACATTTTTGTGTGATGTCATTCATCTGCTACTTGTGAAGTCAGAGTACATATTTTTTCTCCAAGTTCACAAGTAGGAAATCTGACTTCAGAGTTACGAGTTGCCTGGAACGCAGCATAAGTGCAGCAAAACCAGCAGTTGAGTAAAAGACTGATACTGCATTAGCATATTTTAAGCTGCTCTGTCTCATCCAGCGCAGCACATGTGCTAGCTCGGCTAATAGCTAGTTTGTTATAAACTGAGATGCTTCGTACCGTAAAAGTTTTGCAAATCCTTGTAAAATCAGCTGCTTGTTGAGAGAAACCGGCTCCTCTCTACCAGCAGCAGCAGAGGGAGGAGGAGGACTGAGGAAAAACAGATACTGATGTCTGCGCTCTTCTTTCTAAACGTCACTCATTAATTTGATGTCAGAAATATAAGTTTATTTTTCATGTACCATTTGTTTTCAGATACTGATCTTATATTGTTATTTTGCTGCTCTAAACTTTACTTTTGTTGCTGCTCTGCAAACAGCTAGTTATAATAAAACATTAAATTCAATTACTCTACAGAAATTGGGCTATTCTTTTTTTTTAATGACATATTTTTTAAAAACCAATAGAGTATAGACAAAGAACAGAAGCAATAAATAGTATCAATAAATGTATCAATACAATCCTAACAATGTAAAATTAATACAATATAAATGGCAGAGAAAGGGAGCGGGAACAAGCAAGCAAGCGGCTGCTCCAGTACCTCTGGGTTTAAGCCTTTTGAGCTCTGGCACCTTTAATGTGCGTTCTGTTTTTCTGGACTGCCCTTCTACACAAATAAAATCCAAGATTTCAGCCAGCCTAATAGGGTAAGCCTAATGGATTTCCTTATTTACTATTTGATTTGGTAGCTGCTAATGGTTCTGTTCGCCCTTTAAAACAATGTGCAGGTACGCCATGCGTTTTAAAAAGCCTAATTAATTACTTCATCATAATTATGAATTAATTATTTTCGGCGGGCAGCACATTTAATGCACTCTGGTACCAAATAATTTACAAATTAAGGACTGCCCTTAAGGTTAAACATGCTCTGCAACTCCCCCTACAACAGATTACTGACCCCACCGTCTTGACTGATCCCTACTGCCCCCCCTTCCCCTTTTTCTGGGGGCCAGAATCAGGGAATATGACATCTGCTTTCAATTAAGGTTGACATCTAGGTTGGCAGGTTTGTTGCTTACCTAGAGGGCCTCCTACAACCACTTCACAGCTCAGGCAGAGCCTAAACTGTATTATGAAAATATGTTACAGCTTTCAGATATTTAAACTGAAACCTTCCAGTCATGTCACTGACAACTAAATAAATCTAACCACTTTCAGTCCTTGTGCATTGCTTCATCCTGCCCCCGCCAGTCTGATAAAGTTGTACCATTAGCTGATCTTTCTTCTACTTGCATAACTCTGAACTTCAGGGTTGACAAGACAATTCAGCAAGAGGGACTTTTGTATGGCTTGGAGGACGAATGCTTTATCGAGTACTTTAAATATAGTTAAACATAAGTGATCTTTTTCTTTGCTCTGTTTCCCATCTCTATAATATCTGATATCTGTGCGCTTTGTGATTATAAATTGAAGCGCACATCTCAAAAGAAGAATAAAGGTTTTGCTGCCTCTGATTCAGAATGACATTAAGGCAGTTTCATTTTCCAAATCATATGCAGCTCCCTCTCACTGCTGATGATCTAATTCCTGTAAGCTATTACCCATGAACAAGACATAAGGTTTGAATTAGGCTCTCCTGTTTGTAATTCATTTCCAGGCACAACAGAGTACAGTTACTGAGTACTAGATGATTGAAGAGCTATGGTTCATTCTCAACTACATTTTTTGAAGTCTTGGTCTTGCCTTGTGTTTATTTTCATTTGAGCTTAGCTTGGTCACTAATGATGGATGAAACCGCTCATCATCCTGAAAGGTTTGACAGATGTGTTTTTTCTCTCCACGTGATCTCCTTAATTTGCAGGCAGTTTATGGGGTAAAACTGGAGTTGTATGTAATCACACATTCAGTTTAAGCAGTGTTTTTACATTAAAACGAACTTTTTTCATTGCCTTATTTGATCTAAGATCTCAATTTAAGTCAAAATTAGTTGTGACTTGAAATACTGGGTACTGAATTAAAATGGACAGGCTGAGACTGAATCCAGAGGGTGTACACTGCATCCCTGACTGATGGGGAAAATGTTTTACAAAGAAGAAAAAACGTGTTAAATCAAGTGAAGTTAAGTTTTGAGACAAATAAACACCCTTAGTCGGACTGGATTATGCTCTGGGAACTCCGTTTACCTCTATGTCACATCTTTGTCTGAGCGAGAGTGTAGCCGCTTTAATACGGAGATCAACGTGGAAAGAATATCTGCAGATATGTCGCATTCGCTGATTCATACTGATCAAAAGTTTGCAGCATTATCCTGCAACCCTGTGTGCTTTCACATAGCGGTCCAGCTTCATCGGAACCAGCAGCACACACAAACCACGCAAAGTTCTTTGTCTCTGTCTCATCTGGCACCAACTTTCCCGGCACAGAGGCGAATTAAGTCGGACACCTTTTCCAGCTCCGTACCGCAGATAGGTTCAATACCCCCATTAAAAAAGGCAGCGTGAAAGCGGCTAATGTCTGGAGCTAATTACAAAAGTTGTACTTGGAGTGTTTTTAGCATTTCAATTTTAGCATTTTTAGCACTAGCTAACGTTAGCGCCACACCAAAAATCAACGCACACGAAAAGGAGGGTGAAGCGAAACTTAAAAAAACAAAGTTTGGGGACCAGTCAGTGTCTGATCTACTGTCAAAACTTCTAATGGTCCGGCTGTCCTCCCCAGAGATCGAGGAGTATAATCATAGGCTGTATTAAAAAATGTTCATCCTACAAAAGCTGTGGCAGAGGGGTTCGGGCAGAACCAGGAGGCATTGTCTCCTATTATTTGTTAACATCCTAACTTTGATTGGATGGAAAACTTATTGCTTCAAATGCAACAAATAAACCTAATTAAAAATGTGCTGTTACCGTTAACGACTCCATTCAGGTAAGCATAGAAAAGGAGTGTTGAATAAAGATGGTTAAGCTGATTTCAGCTCTTAGTGTTTGTATGTGGGTGTTTTAATGGGAATGTGGATCTTATAGATCAATTTGAGAAGTACCTGTGATGTCGTTCCACATTTTATTGTGCGTCATGTAATGTGGGGAACTGGTCTTGGTCTCGACTTGGTCTCAGCCCCTAAAAGTCTTGGTCTTGTCTCGGTCTCGATAAACTCTGGTCTTGGTCTTGACTTGGTCTCGGTTTGGGCGGTCTTGACCACAACACTACTGATGAGGAGGCCTAAGTTAAACGATGAAGCATGATTAAGAGTGAGCAGTGATGAGATTGTAAGTTTAGAAAACAATTTACTGTTATGTCTTAAGTACATTTAATAACAAAAATATAATTTTGCTTTCAATTTCACTCCGGCCTCTTCTTTAAGTTTGTATTTGACATAATATCATAATAATCTCAATTTAAAGTACTGAAACAAATATTATTATATATTTATTATTTTGGCCGGTAAAAAATATGCTTGTTGGGTGGATTTTTTCATCTACCTCCCACCTTGGCAGGCTTGCTAAAAAGTTTCCACCCCTGCGTAACAGATATCTGTAACTGTTTAATGAAAGTACTTACCAAAAACAAGCTGAATGTGGACCGGTTGTGGCATAAAACGTGGACTATAACAGGTGTAGTTTCCACTGTCGGCCACCGTCGTATTTCTGATGATGATGGAGATATTGCCGTTCATCTTCAAAATAGGAGACACGACCTTTGAACTGCTCATATTGACCCGGAAGGCCGTTATTAGAATGAAGGCCTGCATCATATCTGAACACGCTATTCTGACCATCTTTCCTCCACTCAAACAGTTTGTTCTCAATGTCGTCCTTGGTGCTGAAGGAACAGGGTAAAATAACATCCCTGTCTTCTTTCATGATGATAATCACTGACCCTGGAAGATATAAATATGTATTAATCAGTATGTTTACAAATAATTCAATTAAGTTAAGACATACAGAAGTCTGTTGTCAGAACAACATCAACTCATGTTATAAACTTTTTCTGTTCGCTTTGGGCGGCGTTACTTTGCAGCATGCCAGATTTGAGCTTAAGAGAAACTGCTAGAAACATCTGTAAATACACAGTACAGTGTGTACGTTAACATAGCTATCCTTATTAGCAATGGTCCAGGCTTGCTTATAACTTATTTGAAGGTGTGTCTCAGAGATTGACAGCGTTGTGTTAAGATACACTCATCAGCCACTTTTTACAAATGTGTCAACGTCACTATAAAGTGCCTTTGATGTCCTCCTCAGAATCACTCACTAATTGAATTCTGAGATATTATAAATAACCAAATATTTACACTCATCAGTAAAATGATTAGTCTCCAGAAATGTGTTTCCCTCATTTTATACCATTTTATTTGATTGTATGCATGTGATTTTTGCATGTCCCATGTGCTGCTCTGCTAACTTCACTAAGTGTAATAAGTAGTTTAATTACACAAAATTAAAATAGTTTCTATATGTAATTATAGTCCTTAGCATGTTCGTTCAGAAACAAGTCATTTTCATAGTTTATGTTTAATCTTCATTATAAAACTAAACATAACAAACAAAATGTTTCACATATTATAAAATGCATAAAATGATTTTTTAGGAAAAGATGAGGACCAAATAGTTTTGTTTAAAAGTTTGAGTCTCAAAGGCACCTTATAGTGATATTGACCAAAATAGCTAATCAGCCAATCACATGGCAGCATCTAAATGCATAAATTTAGACATGTGGGCGTGGCCAAGACAAATTTAAACCGAGCATCAGAATGGGGAAGAAACGGGATTTTAGTGACTTTGAACGTGGCATGGTTGTTGGTGCCCGGCGGGCTGGTTTGAGTCTTTCAGCAAGCTGCTAAAATACAACCTGACTGAGGAAATAATGAGAAAGACTTTCACAAAGTTCCCGGACATGTTTATATTAACATGGAGGTCAATCCACAGCTTTGGATCTAAATTTAAAATGTGAGAAATTAAGCCAGAGAGAGAGAGAACAGAGAGAGAGAGGGGGGGAAACAATGGAACATTTTTTTGTGGTTCTTATTTATTGACAATTTCCTAAAAAGTATCAAGAAAACAGGATATCAGTTAAAACAGAAATAGGAGGCGTCCTTGACTTTCAGAAGGAGCTTAACCTATGTGTTTGACTGGGTTTTGTTAATTTGTTGAGATGATCATAGAAAATATTTTCTAGTATTCATTAAAAGTGAAATAAAATACTGTTACAACAACAACAAAAAAAAAAACATAGGGTCTTGTGTGCTTCATTTTAATCTTAATTTAAAATGTGAGAAATGAAGCGCGCAAGAGAGAATCAACCTTTTCTGCCTCTTATTTATTTATTATTATTCTTTCATTCTCAGTAAAAACGGTGTCAACTAAACAGTAACCGGAGGTAGCAATGAAGAGTCTATATTTGATCATAATAGCCTATCAGTGATGTTTCCCAACAATTAATCACAAGAAGCTCTTCTCGATAAAGTTTCTCTCTGCAGGACGCTCCTAAAAATAACGTAAACATAATTATAATGCGAAGGACAGGTTATAGCCGAGGCTGCATACAGATAGGCTACAGAGGTAATTCATATGGATGTGTGCAAATAATCCGGATATTGATTACCAGTCTAAGTAACAGTTAAGTCGTTTTCTTACCGTGTTCATCAGCAAACGTTGTTCCAGACCGAGTCAGGAGACAGAGACACGCGAGAGGAAGAAGCTTCATAGTTGTTGAAGTCATCACTGTGACTTAACTGTAACGCCACTAACGGGACACTTATTGATTAGATGCTCACAGCGTGTTTAAGCGCGTTCCCGTTAAGTCCGTGAGGGCTTAAAGTGCGCGAGGGCTCTCTCGCGTACAGGTTCAGCCCTTCTTGCTCCCCTTTCCTAAGTCCACATTTTTGCAGACTTTGCCTGGAGGAATAGCCCACAGTTTATAGCGCTGTGACGTGAAACAAGAGGAGGGTGGAGATGCTGCTGCTGGGTGCTTGAACACAGTTTGCTCTTTGACGCCCAAAGTGCCCTTTTGTCAAGGCACACTTTTTTTATTTATTTACTTTTAGTTTTTGGAAATACCCTTTTGTGAAGGTCTGTCCAATCCAACTGTTGGTAAAAATTTATAAATAATTAAAATAATAATAATAATAAAATAACCCCCATTTTGACCTTTCACCTGATGACCTCATCTGTGACGAGCTGGATGGATGGATGGATGGAAAAATGTCAGTGATAATAATTTTCATGACATCAAAGTAAAGAGTGAAGAAAAATGGCCCTAGTTTACAAGAAAAGTTATGAAATGTTAATGTGAAAGATTAATGCTACTCTCACATTTTAGTTTATTTATTTTTCATCCTTTCCCCATTAGTGTTTCCTTCTCATATTATTTCACACACCTTTTTGAATCTGGTATATTGGTACATCTGGTATATCTTATTTTCTGTACCTGCAGCTCCTGGTGTGCAGCGTCTCCCTCTTGTTTTCTTGTACCAGTCGGCCTCGGCAGCTGCTGCAGAACTACAGCAGGTCAGTCAGTGAGCCTGTTCAAACACTCAGCAATCTTTACATCTTGTCATGCTCACATAATTGTTTAATCAGCTAATATATCTCCTATGTTTGTTTTAATATCTCTAGTCTCAGATCACCTCCAGCAGTATCCCCAGCAACCCCTTGAACAGCAACTGAACAGAACATTTCTGTATTATACATTATATATGTCATCTAAATTCTATATTAAAAATGTTTAGTAAGTCACAGCCTATTTCCTAACCCTGATTTCCCTGAAATCCTGTCGTGAGCTCAGTAGTCATTTTAAACTCTTGTCTCATGTAGGCCTACTATATTTCTTAATGTCTCATTCATTCACATTGAGGGTTACTCAGACCTAACTTTGTTCAGTTGTGGTGTCGATGATTTTGCTTGAACAAAACATATCTAATCTTTCCACACCCCAGGTGACTGAGATAAAACACTATATTGCTTGATATGTCTAACATCACTGTGAAGAGATGCACTGTACTAAATCCTGCTACTCTCCTCCCAACTCCCTCCAGACGAAAGACAGACTTATGATTGTGTTGCAGTGATAACAGAAGTGCGCTCCCCAAGGGCAGACATACCTTAAGTTAAGACTCAGCAAATCCAGACATGGATTTGTTTGTGGAGGGCTCAGCATCACGTGATCCAGCAACTGGTAAAAATGTAGCAGGTTTTGCAAAAACAACTTCTCATCAAACGACTGTGGCAAAACCACTTCCTTCATACTATTCTGCACAAGCAGCAGAATTAGTTGCACTGACAGAAGCATGTAAATATGCTAAAGATAAAACTGTAAACATTTTTACAGACAGTGATTATTCAGGTGGTGTTACTCATGATTTTGGAAGATTATGGGCATCCACAGGCAAACCTATCGCTCATCAAAAACTGGTGGCTGAACTTCTTGAGGCTGTGCTGTTGCCTGAATTGATTGCTGCGTGTAAATGTGATGCTCACACTAACAAACTTGATCCTATCTCACAGGGGAATGCCAGCGCTGACATGCAGCAAAGACTGCAGCAAAACAGACATTAATCTCTCAGTGACTCGCCATTGACTCTTACATCTGATTTGAACCTTAAACTCTGTAAGATCAGCATGGTCAACTTTGGGGGCTCCACAGTACGATTTTGAAACATGTCTCAGATAACACATCAAGGGGTTCACAAGCCCACCATGAGAATGAATCCAACAGCCCAGACTAGCATAGTGGGTTTCACAAGACAGTGTTTCACAACAAGAGATCATTTCAGAGCTACAGTGGAGTGCAGATGGCTGCAGCCGTCCATCACACATGCTGAACATTTAACTGATACTTCTACACTTTTACTCAAGAGAACTTTTTTACATTGTGGTGTTGCTACTTCGACTTCAGTAAAGAGTCTGAGTACATCTTCCAGCACTGACAGCTGCCCAGCGATGTCGAGATTAAAATTTCAACTTCCAGATATTTCTTTTCACTTGTGGCTCAAAGAGTCTCAGAATACTGTAAATCTGATGTTTAATTTCCTCCTGTGTGGCTACACAGCGGCCGGTCTTGTTCACAGCAGTTTGGAGGGTAATGTAGAAGCTGCTCCTCTTTCTGAAACCTGTGTCTCCTCAGCAAGAAGTTTGTTTCCAGCACTGTCCTGACACTCTAGGTTTTGGAGAAACACCTCGAACTTCGCACTGCAGCAGCATCCTGCCCTTTTTTCGACCGAGTACTGTGACATGTGGGGTTGGAGCTGCACCTGTGAACGCAATTTAAACTGGGAGCCAGTGTAATGAAGCTAAAATAGGAGTAATGTGGTCATATTTCTTTGTTCTGGTTAAAAGCCTGGCAGCTGAGTTCTGGACAGTCTGGAGTCGATCAATAGATTTTTGGGTTAAACAGGTGAAAAGGCTGTTGAAATAATCCAGGCGTGATGAGATGAAGTCGTGTAAAATGGTCTCGGTGTCCTTAAAAGTTAACATAGATCGAATTTTTGCTATATTTCTAAGTTGATAAAAACATGATTGAACAAGCTTTGTGGTGTGCAAACCATCAAACCAAACACCAAGATTCTTTGCCACAGGCTTAATGTGATTTACTAGGGAACCAGCAGATGGCAGTATTTGATTTGCCATCTGCTGAGACCGGATGACCAGGATTTCTGTTTTGTCTGAGTTCAGCTGGAGGAAATTATTTGACATCCATTTTTTAACTTCACAAAGGCAGTTGTTAAGTGAACTCAGCATTCCAGGGTCTGTGGATCTGACGGGCAAGTATATTTGTGTGTCATCAGCATAAATATGAAAAGAAATGCCATGTTTATGGATAATATGTCCAAGGGAAAGCAGATACAAGGAAAACAAAATGGGTCCTAAGACCGACCCCTGAGGCACACCATATTTAACTGGACAGAACGAAGAGACATAGTTGTTTACAGATACACAAAACTTCCTATTTGACAGGTAGGATGAAAACCATTCTAGGGCAGTACCAGAGATCCCCACCCAG
>NC_060167.1:4797420-4847524 GCF_021292245.1 Micropterus dolomieu | reverse complement strand
GTGTAAAATGGTCTCGGTGTCCTTAAAAGTTAACATAGATCGAATTTTTGCTATATTTCTAAGTTGATAAAAACATGATTGAACAAGCTTTGTGGTGTGCTGCTCGAAATTTAAATTACTATCAAACCAAACACCAAGGTTCTTTGCCACAGGCTTAATGTGATTTACTAGGGAACCAGCAGATGGCAGTATTTGATTTGCCATCTGCTGAGACCCGATGACCAGGATTTCTGTTTTGTCTGAGTTCGAGAAATTATTTGACATCCATTTTTTAACTTCACAAAGGCAGTTGTTAAGTGAACTCAGCATTCCAGGGTCTGTGGATCTGACGGGCAAGTATATTTGTGTGTCATCAGCATAAATATGAAAAGAAATGCCATGTTTATGGATAATATGTCCAAGGGGAAGCAGATACAAGGAAAACAAAATGGGTCCTAAGACCGACCCCTGAGGAACACCATATTTAACTGGACAGAACGAGGAGACATAGTTGTTTACAGACATGCAAAACTTCCTATTTGACAGGTAGGATGAAAACCATTCTAGGGCAGTACCAGAGATCCCCACCCAGTGCCTCAGTCTGTCTAACATGATGTTGTGATCAATGGTGTCAAAAGCAGCGCTAAGGTCCAGGAGTACAAGGTCATTGGTGACTTTAAGCAAGGCAGTCTCAGTGCTGTGGTACTTCCTAAAACCAGACTGAAACTTTTCAAATAATTTGTTATTGTCCAGTACAATGAGCAGCTGTTTGGACACAATTCTTTCTAGAATCTTTGCAATAAAAGGCAGTTTTGAAATTGGTCTAAAATTTGGTGGGAGGGAGGGATCTAAACCAGGTTTCTTTAAAAGTGAGTTCACGCAAGCCGTTTTAAAATAATCAGGGACACAACCAGTAGATAGGGAGCTGTTGAAAACAGAGATCAAATGGGGCCCAACAGAATCTATTACTTTCAGTAGAAACTTTGTAGGTATTACATCAAGTGGGCTGGAGGACACTCTCATTTGTGATACTGTTTTTAAAAGCTCAGACAAGTCGATGGGATAAAACTGGTTAAAACTCTCTCATTGCTGGTGAGGAACCTCTGAGTAAGAGGCCGCGGGGGTAATAGAGGCTCTCATTGACACCACCTTATTGGTAAAATAAGATAGTATTTAATAGTATTTAAACTAAATATTAATGCTATGCTAATAGCAATACTAATGCTCAGTGATGCACGTGTGGAGTGAAGGCTGGCCCATGTTGTCAGATCCAACAGACGAGCTACTGTAGGTCAAACTGTTGAAAAGGTTGATGCTGGTTCTTATAGAAAGGTGTCAGAACACACAGGTCATACACAGTGAAGTCCATGCCTCAACGGGTCAGCGCTGTTTTGGCGGCAAAAGGGAGACCTACATTATGACCAGCAGGGGGTCATAATGTTATGGCTGATCGGTATATATAAAGCCAAAGTCAAGGTTACTTCCTTCAAATTTAATTGATAAAAGTCATATTTTAGCACAAGAACACATCCATGATAACATTGGCTTTCAAGTTTTTTGCGTTAGGAGAATACTGTTGCTAGACAAATAGACGCTGCTGTGTTTCATTTTTTTCTGTACTTTAGTGTTTGGGCGATGGAAAAAGTACCAATAGCAAAAGTAACCAGCTAAGACATTAAGACAGTATAAAACAAAGGTAAATTACATGAGCTAGTACATTTTATTTTGCATATAACTTGGTATGTCCTTCTCTTCATGATAACATTAAGCACTAGCTTTTGTTTAGAAGTGAGGTCTGTAACTGATCAAGCTGAGGAAATCCTTAAGATGCTACAGCCTAATTACTGAAGATTGACATACACATTAAGCTACTGAAACCATGTCTACCTCATTATTATATATAGGCTACTGTGCTAAAAGTGTGTGTTTTTCTTTCTAACTGGAAAGTTAGACAATATTATCATGTTTGTATTATTGTATTATTGTATCATATTATATTATTAGAGAGCACTTAGAGATTTGTTTTAAAAGTAAAGTGCATTAATAATACAAATGTATTATTATTATCATCATCATTTCAATATGGAGGAACAAAGGGTTTTCCTCCTCTAGCACACTGGGCGGCCAGTAGCTATTAGAGTAAAAAGTATGGGCACTGGTATATGTAAAAACTGTCCTTTTATTCCAAAAGTAAAGAAAGCAAAGGAAATATATAATAAAGCCATAGAGGGAGTGGATGTACCTTCTTAAAGAGTAATCGCCTGTACAGGACGCTCTAATAAGTAAAGCGAACATGTCCGCAAAGAGGCAGGGATTGTTTCATTGGTCAACACTTCAGAGCAGAGCACAGATCTGAGAGCAAACGTTGGACCAGCCCACAAAAGCAGCCTGAGCGTGAGGAGGAGGGATGAGGCATGAGGAAGTTTGTGCAAGCAACATCTGAGTTCAAGCACACAGGTTAAGCAGAGAAGGGGCTGCTGGGTTTTGAGTAAGAACATTACAGAATCTGAACATGAAATCAATAATTCATGCTCTCAAATTGAAAGACCACCTTTTGATAAAGACAGGAAAATAATCCCATACATTTTCAGTGTTTGTGACCTGCAGGCTTCAGGTTTCCACGTAACACCTGTGCACGTTTCAGAAATCTTCTTCTGATGATGGATGGAGACGGAGTTTCGAGGCTTAAAGAGCAATGAAACAACTTTAATATCATGAGGTTTTTGCTTTACATTCATCAAACTGTGGAGCAGCCAAGAAACATGCTTCAGTGTAAGAAATATGTTTTTAATTTGTGTCTTTTACCAACGTTTGAACACAGAAACATCTGAAACAGTCACAAAATAAAATTTGACATTTTGAATGTTTTATTCAAAAGTATGGATAAAAATGATTCAGCACCGACATGGTAAATGTAAGTTATCAGTTAACAACATTGATATACTTTCAGCTGCACATTTCCAACATCAGTCAGATACAATTCAGCGTGGAACTGTACGTGACAGACTGCATCTTGTTGATTTTAACTATTCATATACATTTGTTTACTGATATAAATGGCTGCAATTATTTTTGCAAGTAAATATTTCAAATCTAACTGAATTAAACTTTTTTTTTAAATCAGAAACAACATGCAAAAACTATTCACATACTAAATACTACTTTCATTTTATTTATTGGCACTTGGCGGTATTTAACTGCAGAAGGTTCCCCTTTAAGGGAACTCGAACTGCGTCGGTGACGACACTATGGGAACGCCTCTGGGTGTGGCAGGGCTGAACTATCAATGAAACTACTCCAATCCTATTGGTGTTACTAGAACGGTAGTGTGTGACGGCGTAACCGGAGGGGTATATAAGCACGCCGGCACACAGGACACATTAGCTTCTTTCTATTCAGCAGGCACTCTGGCTATGTTTGGAAGCTCCATCATCTTACCTGAAGTCGAGACGAAGCAGTAGATCATGTCGAAGCGATTCCGACAGTGGGTCTTTCCCTGTCAGCGCATCATCACGGAAGGTGATACCCATGGAATGTGCGTCTCAGTCCTGGGGATGTCGCACGCCCAGGCAGCTCTCGAGGGGGCTGCCTGCGACCATTGCGAGGCCCTGCCCGCTGAGGTCTCGAGCGGCCCCCGCTGGTCAGGCTCCAGGGCCGCGACGGCTCAGGAAAGGCGGACGCAGCCTTCGTCCAGCACCTACTGCCGCAGCCAGAAGCAGAGCGTCGCTTCACGGGATCCCCCTCAACCAACCTGGGACGCAAGACGGCGCTCTCGCCCACAGCCCCCCGAGAAGACGGATCTGAGGACCGTCTTTCAGTCTCGGAGGGCCCGGGGGAAGAGGTCCTGAGACTTCGAGCAGGGGGAGTGAACCTGAGGTTCGCCTTTGGGGGCACGGCTTACCAGTATCGGGTTCTTTCGTTCGGCCTAGCACTCTTTCCCCGCACATTCACCAAATGCATGGATGCAGCTCTGGCCCCGTTGTGGCTCCAGGGCATCCGCATACTGAACTACATCGACGACTGGCTCGTCCTGGCCCAGTCTCGAGAGTTAGCGGTTTGGCATCGAGATCTCGTCCTCGCCCACCTTCAGCGTTTGGGGCTGCGGCTCAACACGAAGAAGAGTGTGCTGATGCCCGCCCGACGGACTACGTTCCTAGGGGTGGTATGGGACGCAACGACGATGCGGGCCCACCTGTCTCCCGCACGCATCGAGTCCATTTTGTCCACAGTGACCAGAGTGCAGTTAGGCCGCGCCATCACTGTGAAACACTTTCAGAGGGTGTTGGGTCTCCTGGCAGCAGCGTCCAGTATAATACCTTCCGGGCTACTGCACATGAGAGCCCTGCAGTGGTGGCTAAAATCCAAGGGATTCTCCCCGAGGGGAAATCCGCTCCGTCTGATACGGGTTACGAGCGGGTGCCTTCGTTCCCTGTCTGTATGGAGGAAATCTTGGTTCCTGTCCCAAGGTCCAGTGTTGGGAACGATCTGTCGCCGAACGCCTCAACCACGGAATGGGGCGCGGTCATGGACGGCCGCTTCGTGAGAAGCTCCTGGGAGGAGCATCATTTCTCTTGGCACATAAATTGCCTGGAAATGTTGGCGGTTTTCAGAGCTCTGAGGAGTTTTCTGCCCGCCCTCCGCGGTCGCCACATCCTTGTCATAACCGACAATACGGCAGTGGTGGCCTATTTGAATCACCAGGGGGGTCTGTGCTCGCGCCCGTTATGCAAACTGGCACATCAGATCCTCCTGTGGTCCCAGCAGAGACTGCTGTCCCTCAGAGCGATGTACATCCCTGGGACCCAGAATCAAGGAGCAGACCTGCTGTCGAGACAGGGACTGAGGCCCGGGGAATGGAGACTCCACCCCGAGGTGGTGGAGTTATTATGCGAAGAGTTCGGCCCCATAGACGTGGACTTGTTTGCACTGTCCATCCACTCTACTTTAGGTTTTGGAGAAACACCAGAAATGTCACAGTGCAGGAATGCCGAATTCCTTGATGCATTTATTGTGATGTCTGGCTTTGGAGCTGCACCTGTGAACACAGTTTAAACAGCGACTTAAGAACAATTACAGGGTTGGACATGTAATACTGAAATGTTGTTGTTCACTACTCTCTACTTGTATATGAGCATATTTAAGTGGGAACAGAAATAAAAAAGCACAACATAAGCCTTACTTACACCCATCAGCTTTGTTTGATATAGATCATATTTCACCATTAGAAAAGCACTTATAAATAATAAAGTCCATTAAATTCCTGCTCAGTATGAAATTAAATCATGTGCAATTTGTTGTTTTTCTACTATTAATTTAACGTAATGTGAAAATTATGTTGTAGTAAAACATAGGGTCTAAAAGAATGTGCACTTCTTCTGCAGTTAGATTGATTGTTACAGAGGTTTATTGTATGGTGATAATACATTGTACATATTTCACCAGCATTTATTGGTGCCAGCCTCCGCCGACCTACCACCTGTCCATGTCCACAATAACTCACAACAATTTAAGTGGACTCTTCCAGTGTTTCATTGTGCCTTTCCGCATTTACATAGTGTTAATCATAGTACCTGGTAATCAGCATACTCCTCAGGCAGTTCTGATTAGCAAATATTTTACAGTGTGTTAAAGAGAAAGAATACAGGAGCAGAGAGAAACCGAAGCTCAGTGTAAGCCTTAATAACACCAACAACATTTCTGATAGTTGTTACAGCAGGACATATTTTGTTGCTTTTGATATATGATCAGTGTGAGTGAAAAGGCTTCACATGTGACAGATGTGCTGAAGAACCACATAGAAGAATGACCTCAATCTGTTCCACACAGCGATTCAAAGTGTTTTTGACTCACAGCACGTCAGAGGTAGAGAGTGACATTATCAAAATCATATCATGCGGAAGCTAAATTCTTTTAATGTTTCCCAGAGTATCTTAGAGGTTTAATGGATTGTCTGTGAAGGACAAGAATAGCCTCAGCAGTTAATATCTACTCCAAAATTATTGGAGTTCAGCTGACAGACCTGAGCTCCCTATAGAAAAAACGGGTGGTCCAGAAGGCTAGACAGGTCATCACAGTCAAATTCTTAGTCAGGAATTTTAATTATTGCCCTCTGGACAGCGTTACCTCACCCCTCCAAAGAAAAACTAATTCGTCTGGCCTTCTTTTATTCCTTCTGCCATCAAGCTTTTAAATATTGCTGATGACGACAACTAGACATGGGCCTAGCATTGTAAACCTCTGTATTTATTGTGACTGGAGTATTTGCTGCTTTGCTCTGGTGCCCAAATTCTTATATGTTGCCACTGACAGGGCTTCTACATGTTTTTAACGACTGGCGGACTAAAACTGAATTCTTCTACGGGGATCAATAAAGTTTACTGAATTGAAATTACTTGAATTGAATTGAATATCAGGACTCACCTGGGATGTTTTCATATGATCTGTCCTTTGAGACACGATCTAAAAGGCAAAACAAAACACATGTTAGAGTGCTTGTGAAATATTATAAACTTGGCAGACAGGTGATACTGCGGAAAACAGTCTGAAATGTGTTTCCCTGTTTCTTGAACAGAATTCAGACGGCTGAAATGTCATTGTGCAGAGTAACCTTGTCGACAATGTGTAAACACGAAGCCTGTCTGATAGAGAGGTAATCTCTCCAGATGTGGCTGCAGCTCTGTGCGGACGAGGCCCTGCCAGATGTTTATTCTGACTACTTGACAAAAGTCCATCTGAGACTCTTAAACCAGTCACATCAGTCAATGAGCGGCCATCTTAAACTGTTTAATGAAAACACTCACCAACAACAAGCTGAATGTGGAATATTTGTCTTGGCTGCAGCTGTGGAAAGTCACAGGTGTAGTTTCCACTGTCAGCCACCTTCCTATTTCTGATGATTATAGAGGCGTTGCCGTACTTCATCTTCAAAATGTGAGACGCGACCTTTGAACTGCTCATCTTGACCTGGACGGCCGTTATTGTAATGAAAGCCTGCATCAAACATGAAAACCTCCTTCTGACCGTCTTTCTTCCAGTCAAAGAGCTTGTACATAATGTTCTGCTTGGTGCTGAGGGAACAGGGTAAAATAACATCACTGTCTCTTGTTTAAAAAACAACTGTAGTAAAATATTGATCATGTTAGAATCGGTCCAACACAGTAAAATCACTTTAGTTTCTTTTCTCAGAGTTTGAACAGACAGAAACATCAAAAACAGCCACAACATACGGTTTGACATTGTTAATGTTTTATTCAAACGTTTGGACAGAAGTGATTCAGCTCTGCAGGAAATGACACGATACAAGTTCATCATCAGTTAGAAACATCAACATACAGGAAATTAATTAAATATCAGTCAGCAACAGCAAACACAGTGTTCAGTTTATTAGGTACACTTGGCAAAAACTAATGCAGTCTAATACAACAGTCCTGCAATATACCATTTTCAACATAAATGGAACATTATAATCAGCTTTACTAAACAAATCTGTGATCACAAACAAAGCATCATTTATTCATGTAATTTGTGTGACTTATGTAGACCAAATGAACTATATGAAACCAAACCAAGCCTATGGTGTGTTTGTTGTCTCATGTGCATCTCATTTATAAAGCAGTGCTTAGAATCTCTACTGAAAGTGTACGAGAGTACCTGTGCTGAAAATAGAGACCTGTTGTGCGTATGCACACTTGCAGGCAATGCTACCTTAATGAATCACACTCAAATAAAACATTTCCGTTAAACACATCCACAAAGGTGAATTCGACTAAAAACACTCATCATCTGCTCTCGGTGTAATTGAACTGCTGTGTTCATATTTGAAGTGCTGCATGTAACAGATAACAGTAATTTTCCTCAGAGGGAAACTCAACACAGGATTCTCAGACTGTCAGTGAATTATGACGTGTAGAGCCCCGAGTTTAAAGGCAAATTTATCTGTACAGCTACTTTCAACAACAAGGCAAGTTACTTTAATGCACGACAACAACAACATTTCTGATTCATCTGTGTGAGTGAAAAGGCCTGACTGGGGACAGGTGTGTGTGTTCCTGTGTGACAGGGGTACCAACTAGATTTATTCAAGGGCCAGAAACTTTCTAAATAGACACTGTGGGGGCCAGACTTTCAAAAAAAGAATTATTTAGGCTAAATTAGCATTTTATTGTTTAATATTTGCACTTTCACAAAATGAATATTTGTATTAGCTGGTGCAAACATACTCCTAAAAACCATGTTAAATCCATAATGATAACTACAAAGTAGATACTAGATAGCCTACTTCAATAGGAGACCCGCCAAGGAGGCTGTTCCCAGAAATCTGGGGCAGCTAAACATACTATTGTCAGGCAATAATTTGTTTTGTTTTTTTTCAAGCTCTGACTGTAATGGCATGTTTTCTTCAAGCTTTACCTATTGCCTTGTTTTCCAACATCCTTTTTTCCATTGCCATTTTACAGATGCAGAAGTGAAGTTTAAAGCTGACGCCACAGATTTTCCAGTCATTATGCAGTTGAGGTTTGTTGTTTATTGCAGTAGTAAATAGTTTCACAAATAGATGAACATACCGGTTGGTTTCCAAATCTATTGTTTCCAGTTGTAGTGTCTATTCTGGGCTGTGGTCAGGTGAGAATAGTGAGTGCTCCCCCCTACCTGCCTACCACTTCCTGCCACCCAGTGTCCAAAATACTGATGTAAAAAAGGTGGAGGTGTGCAGCCTGTTGCCTGCAGCTCTTCATCTGCACCTAACTGTTTTATTATTCCCTGCAATATTTCAAACTGGTCCGCTGTCAAGGTGCACATTGCATTTACTTTAAAACACTTCATAATAAAAGTCAACTCATGTTTTGCCAGTTCAATGCTTTTATTGTGAAGCATCATCTGTAGGAAATGTTCAGTTTGCATTAGCGGTAACTTAATACAATTACATTTAATTAATAAAATACATTTTACCAGGAATTTCCCCACAGATGCACACTTCCTAATACTGTAAAGATATAATTGTTGCAATACTTTCATCTGTAGCCACATTTTGCAGGCCGGATGGGAAGCTTTGGCGGGCAGAATATTGCCCGCAGGCCACCAGGTGACAATACCTGCTGTATCTAAATAGGTGCAGAGGTGATTGGTAAAGTGGTTTATAACCAGTTTCCCAGTCACATCAGTTAACGAGCGGTTTAATGAAAGCACTCACCACCAACAACAACAACAACAAGCTGAATGTTGATTATTTGACTTGGCTGAAGATCAGGAAAATCACAGGTGTAGACTCCACTGTCAATCACCTTTGTATTTCTGATGGTGATGGAGGCGTTGCCGTACTTCAGTTCATCTGGAAAATGTGAGACGCGACCTTTGAACTGCCATGCTTGACCTGCACGACCGTTATTGTAATGAGTTCCTACATCATACAGGAAGACCTTCTTCTGACCATCTTTCTTCCAGTCAAAGCGTTTGAACTCAATGTTCTCCTTGCTACTGAGGGAACAGGGTAAAACAACATCTCTCCCTTTTTTCACTTTGAGGATCAGTGGCTCTGGAAGATAAAAACAGAATTAATCAGTATGTTTACAGTTAATTTAATTAGGTTTAGAACAACAAATCAACTCATGCTATCACAATAAACTTTTCTTTTGCTTTGACTTTGCCGAACACTTTGTCCTTCAGATATTTCTACTTGTTTACATTTAACATTGTTACATTTTATCAATCCTTTTTTCTTTTAGATTTCTTTTTTCTCAACCTTATTTTTACCACAGAACTTCTTTATTACAAACTTAAGAGCTCATTAATAATAACATTTAACTCTCTCTCTCTCTTTTTCCCAGGTGATGATGACTCGATCAATCCAACGGTCTGCACATTCAGCACACTAATAACAAGGAAGAAGAAGAAAGAGGAAACGAAGAGAGAGCAATGAAGAAAACACAGAAATAAAAGTTTTAACTTACAATATTTCAGTTTATTATGATTTCTAAGTTGTGTAAGAAAAAAAATCAATAACCACAAACCTCTGAACTACACTCAGATAGCAGGAACACAGATTTCATCATAACCTTCATAATCATGAAGCCTGGTAAACACTCCAGATGTTTCTGCATCGCTGTGGGGACGAGGACCTGCCAGATGTTTATTCTGACTACTTGACAAAAGTCCACGGGACTCTTAAACCAGTCAATGAGCGGCCACCTTTAACTCTTTAATGAAAACACTCACCAACAACAAGCTGAATGTGGAATTTTTGTCTTGGCTGAAGACGTGGAAAATCACAGATGTAGTTTCCACTGTCAGACAACTTTGTGTTTCTGATGATGATGGAGGCGTTGCCGTATTTTAGTCCATCTGGAAAATGCGAGACGCGACCTTTGAACCGTCCTAAACCAAACCCATCATGTTCATCATAGTAGAACACGGCCTTCTGCCCACTTTTCTTCCAAACAAAGAGTTTTGACTCGATGTCCTCGTTGGTGCCGAGGGAACAGGGTAAAATAACATCACTCATTTTATTCACTTTGATGGTCACTGGCTCTGGAAGATAAAAACATGTATTAAATCTGTATGATTAAACTGTATTAAGTTAAAACAGACATATAGAAAGCTGTTTCAGCTCATAAGAAGAAACTGTTCTTGTTCTTTGACCATGTCGAGCACTTTGTCCTCCTGATAATTGCTCGTTTGCATTCTTACCATATTTATATATTTTTACTGGAGCTGTTATCTTTTGTGTTTATTCCTTTTAATCCTTATTTTTCACACAATAGTCTTTTAGCAGAAACTTAAGAGCAGTCTAATTAATAACATTTAACTCTCTCTTTTTCCCAGGTGTTGACGAACATCAGCACTGACTCAGTTAATCAGACTGTCTCTGCCTGCACACTCAGCACACTGATAAGAAGGAAGAAGAAACGAGAGAGAGTGATGAAGAAAACACTGAACTATAAGTCAAACAAACAGAACTTATTTCAGTACATAATTATTTCTAAGTCTAGTACGTAAAAAGACAACAACAACAAACCTCTGAACTACACATAAATATCTCTGTCCACACATACAAAACATCCCGTTCACACAAACCCAAGTTTCAACGTTGATTTGTAGTTGAAACCTGAGTGATTTCACTCACTCTCCTTAACAGCTGAGCAGACCTTCCTTAAGGAAGAAGCAAAATTATAGATCAATCTTACATCCCCCAAAACGAGCTGCTAAAATAGATCCTGACTGAGGAAACAATGATCACAACATTCACAAAGGTCTGAACAGGTATTCAGACGGTGCTTTGTCAATCTAATCCTCTTTGTTTTCTGAACATGATCATGAGTTAAAGATGTGAGAAAGAAATTAAGCCAGAGGAACAACTTTTTATGACTCTTATTATTCTCATTTCCTACTCAATAAAAAGAGTCAACAAACAGTAGAGTTTCTCTTTAACGCTCGACAACGCCCGAACTTCGGCTCCTGCAGATTTGGGAAACCATAAAACTATAATCATCAGTAATCAGGATGCTGACTATCAGTCTGAAGTTTTCTTACCGTGTTCATCAGCAAACGTTGTTCCAGACCGAGTCAGGAGACAGAGACACGCGAGAGCAAGAAGCTGCATAGTTGTTGAAGTCACCTGAAGATTAAACATCACTTTAACTTCACTGTAGCGGAACTAACGGGACACTTAACGATTTCTGAATGTGTCACCTACAGCTGAAACGTCAGCACTTCCGGCTTGACCCTTCACAATAAAAGGTAAATAAAATCATAGACTGTATATAGAGACTTGGCAGAGTTCAGCTGCTATTTCTCCTCTTCCATGTTCATCTCTCTTTTCCTTAGTCTCTGTCTTTTCTCCTTCATCTGCATCTCTTTCTGTTCTTCATTTTTTCTCTCCATCTCCCTTAAATGTGCTCCTTCCACCTCTTTTCTCCTCTGTCACTTTTACCTTCTCCCTTGTTACAGCTACCGAGGACAGCCGTCCATGTATTTCACTGTTGCTGCTATTTTTCACTGTATGCTAATGAGGCTGTGAGGTTTCCGGCTGGGGATTGGCTGGTTCCCAGAAAGGTCTGGCTGATCCCGCCTCCCACATCAGAGATCCCCGATTGGAGCGGCGCAACAACCCTCCTCCAATCACTGAGCTGCCTGCAAGCACCTTGTTTAAAAAAAGTGATTTGTATTTTGTTTGGTCTGCAGAATTGGGCCAGGGTTTCAGCTTATTATTAATATCATTACTCCTTGTTAGTTATTTGTTAGCCACACTAAAGGTTTAGGGGTGCTGCGCTCCCTGTGTTTCTGATTAAAGCCACGACTGAGAGAGGTTTTTGGTTTTCCTTTTGTTTGTAGTTATTAGTCCCTTGTTTAGAAGGGGTCTCTTTTGGTTATATTTTGTTCTTCGGTTTACGCAGCACCCAGTTTGCCCAATTTCTGTTCTGACCTTTTGTTTGTTTCCCCTCTGTTTAATAAATAACATTTCCACTTTACCAAGAACATCTGGTTCATGTTTATGTCTCCTTTACCCCCAGCGAGCGGGGACATAACACCATCTTTAGTCTTTGCTCCATCTTTCTTGTCTCCCTCACCACCTCTGTTTTCTCACACTTTTTCTTTCCTCCCTTCTCCTTTATGTCATTTTCTCGTATATCGTCCTCTCATCCTCCATCCAAGTTGCATCTTTTCTTCTACCTCTTTTCTCCACGTACATCTATCTTCTCTCCTCCTCCATTTCATTTTGTGCCTCCTCTCTTCTCCTCCTCTTTCCCTTTTGTCCCTCTATTCTCTAATGTTCCTCTAATGTTATTCATCCTCTGTCTGTTATCTTCTTGTCTTCATTCACTTTCTCCTTTTTTCCCCTCTATGGTTGAATCATTTATTTTCTTCCTCATGTTCTCTGATCTTGTGCTGTCCTTTAACTCCTTCTCCCTTTTCTCTCTCTGACATTGACCTTAATTCTCTACAGTTTCTTTTATTCTCCTTTTTTTTCCTTCTTCACTCACTCACACAAAAGCCACAGAAGACTGCTGTTAACTTTCCCCTTTAACCAAATTACTTTGATGTCTGTCCTCAAATATCTGTTTTTAGAGCCTTTATTTTTCGGTCCCTTCCTCCTAAATACCTCTGTTTTTCTTTCTAGTTTATTTTTTTTATCTCTCTGCTCATTACTTTCAGCTCAACAAGCTGTTATTCCCCTTGCAGATAGGTGACAAACAGCCATTTCCATTTCTTTATCTTGTCCCAGGGAGTACTGAGAGGTAAATATAGTAGCAGACACCACAGGTAGTTGATGATCTGCAGTCACAGTGGTGCGTCCTCTCAGATGCTACGCAGCAGGAAGAAATGGCACACAGAGTCTGAAAACAGGGAGGCAGCACACTTATTACAAGGTGGTTAAACTCTCAGAGGTGATCATCATGAGACCAGCAGACACTGATATAGATATATAAATCCACTCTGCTTTTCCATAAACAAGACTACAGCCATGGTAGCAGCTCTCAGAGGTTGTACTGAGGTACAGCAGGGCTTTGAGTAACTCCAACATGCTGATGTTTACCAAGTTCACCATTGTAGTTGAGTACGTTAGCATACTAACATTTGCTAATTAGCACTAAACTTAAAATACAGCTCAGGCTGATGGGAATGTCAATCATTTCCCAGTTATTTGGCAAGCGGCAACTCCGGTGCTCGAAAATGAAGCCAGCACAGAAGTGCCAAAAACTGTAGTTCATCAAATTCATCACTGGAGGCTGGTTCCAAATGTGAGAGAATCTCCGTAGACTCCCATGTTAATAAAATGCCCAACTTTACAGCAAAAATAAAGCTGTTTACAACCTGTTTAAATTACATTAAGGCTTATAGTTTTACGTAATTAATAAGGATGTGGCCACCTTGAGTGACAGGTGGGTGCCCTCTCAGGTAGCAAGCAGATGGTTCAGCCACCAGGGCGGAGTTCAGCGCCGACAAAACGTAGCAAAATGTTTATTTCATCGGAAACGGTGGTGCCTTGAACACACTGTTGTGTACGCGAGCGCACTGCTGCCTTTTTAACACCGAATACCAAGCTGACGAAGCCCGGAGCCACCCAGAGCTCCTCTTCAGAAACCTATTGGTGACATCACGGAGATTACATCCATCTTTTATACAGTCTCTGGTATTTGGTCATAAAAATGTACTGGAAAAACAACTTTGCTAGAAGAAAAGTTCGAGGATCACCAAAGTTATTAAAATTCATCTTGAGGGGAACATGAATATCTGAACCAAATTTCACTTCAATCTTTCCAACAGTTGTTTCATTTCACCTGAATCCAGAAATGTGAATCTCGTTGTGACACTAGAGGAAAAGTCAGAGGGTCACCAAAGTCATTAGAATTCCTCCTTTGGGTGAATTGAAAGTTTGGACAAACATTCATGACATCTAATTCAGCCTGGGCCAAAGTGGCGTCACGACCAACACCGACCATACCTGCCACTTTCATGGCTACAAAAAAAATCCTACAAATCAGTACGACAATACTGTGCTGGTTTGGTTTGAAGTATTTAACTCTGAAGCCACAGTTCACTGCATCTCCGTGATTTTGGAACATTTGGCTTTTCAGCTAAGCGGCAAGAACATCTTATCTGATCACATCAAATCTGATCTCTTCCTCCTCTCCGAGCCCTCTCTACGTGTTTTGTGCTTCATTAGTTAGACTCATTAAAATTCAGACTATGTACTATTTCGCTCACAGCTATTCTTTTTAAACTTGCAGACAAAAATGTTAATTTGCTGTGTGCTTTCTCTTAAATTGTTTCTGACTCTTGGTTCTGTTTGTTAATTTCTGCCTCAACAAGCTCCCATCTCTTTAGGGAGTCAGCACGGCGGCTTCCCCTGCCTCAGCTGCTGAACCGAGCTGGTGCTTCATTCATTAACAACTTTTTCTGCTCCAGGTCACTGTGATGCACAAGACAATTTGAATTTATATGGACACATAAACAATCCCAGATCTTTTTTATTACTTGTTTGGGAGATAAATGAGAGGCAGAAGATGAAGGTGGAAATGAGAGGTGAGTGGGAGAGACGGGGATGTAAATAACACTCACAGATGTTTCTTGTTCAATTTAATTAGCGGTTCTGACAGAGGCATGCTTACCTGTCTGTAGGAGCAAACATATTTTACTTTCAGCAGATGGTTGCAACTGATTTTCCTTTGTGGGTACAAAGAGATGTCTCTTTTTGAAAACATTATTCTGCGACAACCATGAGTCATTCTGACTGTGAATTTCTTTGACACCAGGCCAGCCGCACTTATTAAAGAAAGACGGCAGAGAGAGAAATAATTAATAAAAGAAATGTGATAAGAGGGAGGGAGATAAAAAGAGATAAAGAAAAAGAGTGACATGCAGGCAGTTGTTTAAAATTCAAATCTGACAGCAATAATAATGAGGCGGAGACTTTATAAAGCTGAAGAAGAAAAAGCAAGAAAGACATTTTTAAAAAATCTACACACACATTTAAAGGTTATTGTAGTAGCCTATGTCAAAGTATTACATGCACATCTGCATACATGTGCTCTTTAAGTACCAGGATGAAAACCTGATCACATGTAAAGGGCTATAATTGTAAAGGCATTACTAGGTGTTGCTATAGTTTTGCAGACACTGTTTGGTTTTGGTTAGTAATGTATTGGTTGGATTTATTTTCCTTTTTTCATGGAACTTGTGTTTGAAAATATGGGGTTGTGTTAAATTCAAAGACCAGACATTTACTAGCCTTAATGTCGCAAGTCTATTATAGTGTTTAGTTAGCAAATTAAAATCTAAGGGAGTTTCTGACTGCAGGTGTTAACTTACACTGATTTTGTAGATATTGTAAATACTCTATTTTCATGTGTATATGTGTTCATATTTACAAATATGTATGTATTTGTATATGCAAATCTTCGTCAAAACTGTAATTTCTAACTTTAGTGCTATTTTTAAATACTAATATTTTATTGTTCTATTCCATTCTTATTTAAAATATTTGAATATTTGTTTATACATTTTGTGTGTGTGTAGAGTGGAAGGGGCTACAACTGCTTTTCATCGTGCAATACCACTTTGTACAATGACAATAAAGCTGAACTTTGAATTTATTGTCTTATAATCAGAGTTGGTTCATATTTGGGCCAATAGGATTTGTTGCTTTGTGGTTGCGATGGTGTTCAGCGGCCATATTACTGCTGAAACTTCTTCTCTGAAGTTTTAAGTTGAGATAAGAGAAGTCTGTTTTTCCCCAATTTGGTATTAGAGAAGCAAATCCTTAAACACCTTAGGAATCCTATTTTATTTGATCTTTTCTCAGGCTTGGAAATCCTAAATACTCGATCCAACATTTTTTATCAACTTTGTTATCTACCAACCAACCGACGGTACGCTTCTCTCAAACAACTTTGTGTCCGTTGGTTTTTTCTCATTGAAACAGACAAAACCTGGAGAAAAAAACACGATCGGCACTTGAGTTGACAGAAGAGTTAGAGATGTTTTGTTTATTTTTTATTTAACCATTATTTAACCAGGGAGGACCCGTTAAGATAAAATCTCTTTTTAAATAGCGCTGTGTCCAAGAAAGGCAGCAGGACAGCAAATCTGACAGTACAGACATACAGTACAGTATAAACATTGCACACTATAAAATCCAGTAGGCCTACATTAACATCATCATGCAGATAAAATACACCATTGGAATGCCTGCTTATTTAAATGTATATACATTCATCTTTTAAAACCTCTGCAATCAAGGACTTGAACTTTGCAGAATGCATCAGCGCCTCCAACAGAAGGGTCCTTTGCTAAGAGTTTCAAATGTTACTGTGTCGATGACATCTGCAAAGAAATCCAAAGATGTTCTTTTTGGGAAATTTACAACAACCCTGACCCGGGAGGTAAAAGAAAAAGAGTGGACAATGCTATCCTATTGACTTTTTGTTAGTTGTTAGCCAACACTGGTGGAAAAGTGAAAATTAGGACAGCATTACAGGGTAAACCAACAACATCACAATTTGATAAAAATGCATTTTGTAACTCTAGGCTACATGTTAATATATAATCAACCATCTATTCTGAATGTTTTTTTCATTTTCATACAGTCCTGGTTATTCTGAAAAAGGAAATGTGCCGTACATCCACATTTGAAGAAGCTGATGAAATGTAAGTGGTACAAAACCAGTTTGTGGCCTGATGATAGCTGCAGTGTTGAATGGCATCAATAGAAACAAGCATCCTCAATTCAGCTTTCTAAAATGTCGTAATTTTGATATCTGTGTTTCAACGTGTTCGTATCCTAACACACCATGTTAAAATGTACATGGGGTGTTGCAAGACTTTAAAAGGGTGCAGCAACTGAACCTTCAGCTCCAGATGACAAAAGAAAAAGTAAAAGAGAAAGTAAAGAATAAAAAAGAGAAAACTGGAGAATGACAGTGTGGCAGAGCCCAACACTAAAAGAGAAAAGGGAATAAAGAAAAGACTGACAGATGGATTGACAGATGGATAGAGGACTACCTGTATTATCCTCCAGCTGTATTTGTGTGTGTGTGTATGTGTGTGTGTGTATGTGTGTATGTGTTGGTGTGTTAGGCCCAGCTGGATTATTGTTATCCTCAAACACACTTTAATTTTGTTATGGATAAAACTGGAGACACTGACTCTCACACAGACATTTCTACACAATTTTTTTTTTTACAAAAACACACTGAGCACTGAAAATACTGTAACACACAGAACCTTGTGGTCATTCACACACACACACACACACACACACACACACACACACACACACGGAGACTAAGGTAGCGCCAGATGAAGGTAATGAATCTCTTGGAGGCTCTCTGGAGAGACGGTAACGACATGTGACACAGAGACACCAGAGGGGTGACGTGTTTGGGGTCAGTGACAGGAAGTCTACACAATGACATCACTCGACTCTCAGTGTGGGTTAAATTTACACTAATGCTGAAATAAAAGCCTCATGAGGAAGGAATATAAAAGGGAATTACAGAAAGTCCACAAGCTAATGCTGAAAGTGTAAGTTCTCCTGGCTTTTACAGCCGTTAAATAACTCAGTGTTACATGTTCAATATTTCAAGGTAATTATATTAATGTTTTAATAATAATAATAAAGGATTTTGGTCTTGTTTTAGTTCCGTGTCTTGAGTTCTACTGTTTTGCCTTGTTTATTCTTGTGAAGATTTTGTGATGGTTCTCATTCTGTTTTCTTGTCCTACTACTTAGTCCTGCCTGCAATCTTGTTTATTGTTGAATGTTGAGGAAACATGAAAAGCAGCTGCACTAACATAGAATTGAGAGCATCTATTTTTGTTTTTACCAGTCAGTAGGTCAGACCACCACTTTGGTCCAGACTGAAATATCTCAGCAACTATTCGATTGCCATTAATTTTTGTACATTCATGTTCCCCGCAGGATGAACTGCAATCATTTCAGAGATACTTCTTCTGTTGTGCCATCAACAGATCAGAATTTCAATTAGTTGAATACTTTGATTAATGACAAAATATTCTCAAAACAAATGACATTGGCTGTACTTTGTGTTTAGCAATTAAAAAATGTTTGCGTGCTAACAGGTTAAACTAAGATAGTGAACTTAAGCTGTTTTTCATTCTGCGTTCTTGTCTGTACTTGTGTTCTTGTGGAAGTGAAATGTCATCAGTCGCACTGTTCCAATTCAAAAGCATCTAGCCAAGTTCAGTCAAAACCCCGGATATGTTCTCGCTCTGCCCGTTTAACCGAGCAACATTAGCATGTTAGCATGCATTTGTTAGCATTTTGCTCAAAGCTCTGCGTTTGTCTTTAGTGCCATAACAGAAACATGGATTCATTTTAGTGACACCTGAATAAACAAAGAGATTTTGTGAAATTCTGATGGAAAAATACAAATAAAAGCATATGCATATTATGTGATTTAAATGTTGCTTCTCTGTTTATCAAAGCCACTTACAAGCAGTCTGCAGGTACAGATCTTCACACGGTTCAACCCAGAAACACTTCGACTGGTGACATCACTGATGGAGGTATTGAACCTGCGACCCCTCTGTGACCAGATGGTTACACCAACCCCCAGGCTGCCCTGCTGCCGCGGTTACTGACCACAGCTGCAGCTCAAGATGTTTTTCCTCACCTGCTTAAATGCAAATCAGAGTCTGCTGATGTTGAAGAGAGAAAATAACCAGAGAGCAGTCAGACACACTGGATTTAAAAACAACAACAGAAATTTTATTGGTCACGTTAACAAAATCATACTTAAAAATCAGCATCATCATCGTTACATACAGTACACAGCTCCTCAGTATGTACAGGAACAAGGCATCGGACCTTTACGGCGTCACACATAAATAACATGCAGATTCAACGGCCTCCTGAAGCACACAAAGCAGCGTTTACGTCACTGTGAGTGGGGATCAAACATAAGAGATGGACCTGTTTCTCTAAATGATCAGGTAAAAGTTCATATATACTGTATATATGTGTGTGTGTCTGTGTGTTGGAACAATTTCTAGAGTGACGATATATAGTATTTCCTCAATTCAGTTACACAACATTTAGCTCTTCACATTCATCCTTATTTGACTTCACATGAGATGGTTTTAAGAGGAATGTTTTAAGAGGAGTGGGATTTTAAAGATTTATAAAATGATGATGAATAATTGTCACAAATAAACATGTCAGATTATGATAATTTCTACAACACACTACAGTTATTCACTGTACACAAGTAACTGTGCTCTTCACAAAATACACCACTGAGCAAATCAGCAGTCTGTGCAGTTACAACCACTTAACCATTGTTAGACTTTGATTGATCTGTTATCAGGAGCGAAAACAGTACAAGATAACACATCTGCAACAGAATATTCATCACTGGTTTAAATACAGAAATGAACTTTGTGGAACTGATTTCAATAGTAACTACAAATATTTAGATTCTTTGTGGTGTGAAAACCTTCAAACGTCATCCTTGGCTTAGAGACATTCCCACATCTTATATAACAACTCTGTAAGGAAAGAACTCAACAGGCGCTGCAGAAGCTTTCAAGTCCACATGTTTGTTTCTTCACTCTGAACCAGATCAACTGAGAGTAAAGTTTCATACATCCAGTTTGGCAGGTGATCTGATCACAGAGTAGAAGTACAGAGACCACTTCTGAATCATGTGATATATAAGGCTTATTTTCACCAAAGAAACGATCTAATTCATTTCGAGAAGTTTGTGACATTTGACTGGTTTTCACTCGGATTTAATGTGTTTCTTCGTCATTTGCATTTTAGCTGAATGTGAAGAGAAAAATGGGAAGAAAAAGCTGCTGGAGTTTCTCTTAAAGTCATTAATAACATTTCTGGATTAACAGTTTTTAAAACAAAACATTGTAAGTTATAATACAACCCCCATCGGCTTTATAACAGTTTATAGACCCTGGTTTTCACATAGGTTAAATAGGGATATGTCACTATTCTTAATTAGAAGATTATATAACCTTATAACAACTCTGTGACCGATAAACATTCCCACCAGCTGAGTTAGCTCAACTAACTAATGAAAGTTAGAAAACAACTTTAAGTACAAGTGACATGAATCCCTTTAATGTGCTAATTGTTACTTTCATTGTCATTTATTGATTGCAAAAGATTCACATCATCACAAACGGACACACAACTCCTTTCTCAGGCCACGTAATATTTTTTTCATTCTTCTTATACATTTCATAGACTTTAACAAGTATCATTTCATTCTGGTTACTTAAAGCGATATTTCACCTGGATAGAATAGATTCTTTCTTTTTTTATATACAATTAAATTCATGAACATTCAGCTGCCCCGGGGCGTCTGTCACTTTCCTGTTATAGCTTTCGGAAATATTACAGCATATTTAACAGCACATTTAGTTAAATATTTTCAGATAGTGTTATTGACATTCACCGTGACACAGGAGCAGATGAGTTCACACTGTAATCTGGGATAATAAATATTGTTAACAAGTTAAAGGGGCAACAACGTACCCATAAATCATTATCAGAGAACAGTGAAGACTGACCTGAATGATTACTGTACCCCAAAACATCATAGGATATCCGGTTTAGGGTTGAATGCTGGGAATTGATTTTCTGGGAATTCTTGTCCAGTTTCCTGAGAACAATACCTGCATTAACCCAGGATTTATCACATTTTGCCTGCATACTGAAGACTTATCTGAAACAAAGCAGGATTTCCAAACCTCATTAAGTGGCTTCCCCTACACTTCTTTTTCATGCACATCTTTTTTTAAAGTCGAAATATCTCAAATCTTTTTACTCTTGGCTGAGGTGGAAGAGTTGTTGTATAGATAAAAAAAAATGCATCGTGGAAACTGGACTTAGTGAATAAATGATGACGTATAAGAAGCATCTGGTGAAGAGCTGAAAACATCAGATGTGTGTGAGGAGGAGGACGAAACCTTCCTCACATTAACATGTGTTTCCCTTCATTGTGTCCTCTTCTTCTGTGATGGTTTAACGGCAGCGACGAAAGTAGAGCCACCAGCTGTTTATCCAGATGCATCAGCTCCTAATATTTACATAACAGTAGTTTATATTCTGGATTTTTTTATGGATTCAATTAACCAGTGGAGGGTCAATAAAGGCCTCAGTTCACATGTTGCCCCTTTAAAACAAGTTACCATGGTGACAGATTCCTCAGTCAGTGGACGTTGATGCTAATGAGCGTTTGGACACGTCTGCTTTGGCCCCAAAAAATATCCCACCTAAGTGAAATATCGCATTATCTCGTTAAATATACATTAATTCACGTTTAAGACAATAAAAATAATAATAAAAAAAAAGCAGGAATGTTTATACAATAGTGTTTGCAAGGCGAAATCACGTGACTGTTTACACATGTGGATCGTGTGATATTGCATGACACTGCTGCGATGGTGCCACCTCCTGCATTGCAGTATTAATTTTTACATTCATTGAGTCTCTGAGTAAAATGCTACTGCTGTGTGTTACATGTGTGCATATTAAATCTGTACATAAAGGGAAGCATGTTTTCAGTGGGCGCTTTGTGGAGATTTGTAGGCGTAAACTGTGATTTTACTCTGTTTTCTTTATCTGGTAGCTTAAAGAGCTGCTTATTTGAGGTTACATTTTTTACAAGGTGCTCGTGTTCACTGTGTTGGCAACCTTGTTTTTCTGAAGCTGCAGATAGTGTAGTGATTAATGAGACCGAGCGCCAGGTCAAGCACCCTGTGTGCCGCTGAAGTGTCCTTGAGTGAAGTACTGAATCGCAAGCAGCTGTGGGAACACTGTGCTGTAACTGACCTTTGACATCTGACCCCTCAGTGTGGAGAAGGGGGAGGAGGAGTGTGTCTGTTCTGGAGAGGACAAATAGGAACATAGATTGTCTCTGATGCATTTGCTTGTAACTGCGCGTTGCCTTATTCTGCATTCCTTTATATCAGAGGTTTTAAACAGTCAACAGAGTCAACAGTAGCTGTGACACGCAGCTCACGGGTGATATTATCGTACTTTATGCACTTTTAACACTGCAACACAACATTTTGTGCCGGATTGCTGCAATTTGTGTTAAAATAATAAATGAAAACAGTCATAATTAGCAGCGTAACATAAATGTGCTAGGCCCTGAGGCAAAAAAGCACGCTTGTATACATAATGGCATACAAACACATGACTCCATGCAATTGCAAACCTGCAGCCTTTGATCAGCACCATGGACAGCAGCCCAAGTGCCAAGTCTATCAAGGTAGGTCTAACAGCCTTTCTCTGCACTCAAACCACCACCGTCAGCTTCAGAAACAAATCAACACACAGCAGCATACACGGTATGTCAATAATCACAGAACAAATAGTGAATAGGAAAAGTACAGCAACTCATCAGAGGCCTACACGGTATGAATGAATGGATGACATCATCTGATCACAATCTAGGCAGTAATTGTCGCTGTCCCTCATGGCCCCTTGTAATCAGCTGGGCCCAGGTGCATTGCACTGGCTGCACCATCTGTACTAATGCCACTGGTCATGATGTATATATTTTTAGATTCAGTGTGACTTACACTTTCCAAGGACATTATTTCCTTCCATGTCCACAGCAAATAAAGTAAATCAGTGGCAGCTGTCTTTACATCCATGGGACCACTGCAAACAGGCAATGCTAATATCTAAATCTGCAACTTTTAATGAAGCCAATTTGCCCAAATGTAAAAATTCAACATTATATTTCCTGTTCTAAAGCATCATGGAAACTGTGGTTCTGAAATGTAGTAGACGATTATTCACAAAATAGAAGGAAGACTAATGAGTTATAAAATGTTTTTCAGTATATTTTGGGACATTAGTTGATTTGTTTGTTTGATGAAACATGGTTCTTGTATTCCACGAATGCAGACATTCTCTTCTATCTAATTATATACAGATATTTACCCATCGCACACTCATAAATACATCGCTTACACTAAGTCACATGGCAATAATCAGAGGTGTAGCTACGGTAAATTTGGGATTTGATGACCAAGTGATCTGACTTATCTGTGGCAACCAAATTGAAAAAAACTAATCTAAATCCCATGCTAAGGCTTTATTCATTAGCATAGCGGGGCAATCTGCCTGCTTTGTCCTCATGATTTCCTGCAGCGAGTTGTGACTACTCAGCTAAATTTCGCCCTTGGCCTGGTGTGAATTAAAGCTTTGGTTCTTGGAAAATGTCCACCTGCAGATGATTTGTCCTAAAAATGTGTAATTTATTCCTGCAAAGTCCCAAAGGCTCCTTGCATTTATATATTTCCCTCCTCGGGGATACAATCAGAGGTTTCAAGAGTTTATAACATTGTCTCCTCTGTGGTGCCCTCACAAGCCCTTTCCATGACATCCGAGAACTGCTCTACCAACAGTGCTTGTTATAAATAGACCATTTCTATGGTAACAGAGTCATCGTGCTGCCGACAGAATAAAGATTGATTTTCTCTGTCTTTGGCCAAGGTGCTCGTGGTCGGTCTTGACATTCAAACACGTCACAGAGGAACAGAAACATAGTTTTGCTCTTTTCAGAGGCTCCACACTCACATGTCCATTCTCCCTCCCGCTCTCTTCTTCTGTTCTCATTTCTAGTAAATATCCATTCACGTATTTTAGGATGTGTTCACGGTTCAAGATGTATTTTGTATGAATCAACCCTTTAATTTTTCTTTCAAAACTCTTCTTTTTTAAATGGTGAGTTGCCTTTGTATTTTACAAACCTATAATGATAGAGCACAACTAAATAAAATTGTAGAAAGTATAAATTAGGTCTACATGTGTCTTACTTGGATATATACATACTGTATATTCTTTATTATTCCACTTCGATAATATCATCAGCCTCACGATGGACAAAATCGATGCAGCAGAACCAGAGATATCGTATTTTTAATTCCACTCATTCGTCTTCCTTGTCAAAATCTATTGTCTACGTTACCCACAATGCAACTACATCGCCAACAGCTGGGTCGGCTAATGTAGCCTGCAGCAGAGATGAGCAGCGAGCTACAGATGTCTGGTAAGTTCACATCTTTCTTATGCTGCGTCCAGAGGAAATTTCCAACCTCTTAGCGTTCTAGGTGCACAACGCCTGACCGTGACAAACTGATGTTTCTTGGGTACACATGATTGAATCTCAGCAGTGCACTTTGTTGTAATGAAAACGATTGACATAAATATACGTTAACTGTTTTACCGTCTACATCAGTTGGTAATCAGCAAAAATGTTGGATTTCCTAATGTTTTCAAATTTTTTACGTTTTCCCGAATAACTTTTGTGCAAAGAAGATGACTTTTTGTTTGATTGTTTACTGTAGACCTAATTAAGTTCGTAATTAATACTAACACTAGCGACATATTTCAATTTACACACAAGACAGGTTTTACTATATGCTCGTATGTATTACATGTAACACAGGCGAATATACTTCCTGTTGCCTTTTTAGCTGATGGTTTACCATTTATAATATGCAGTTCCACGAGCCATTGTTTTGAGATGTCAGACATCTGCTTCTTTGTGAAGATGGGGTAGATGGATTCGCTACGAGTTCACAAGTAGGAACTCTGACGTTTCATTGTACTTTTACTATCAGGAGGGCGAGATCTGAGTTGTCTGGAACGCAGCAAAACTCACATTTGTCATTTTCAAACTTGTAGTCTTCAGGCCTTGAGGACGTTTTTCAGACTTAACACAGCTCCCTCTGGAGACACAAAAGGCTTTATGCTACCTTTTTTTTCACATAAGCAGCAGTCTAACACCTGGAAAAGCACTTCTCCTTTAAAGGTGCAGAGTTTTTTCCACAAAAGCAATCAGCAACCTTTTAGTCTGCTTCCTCGTGACCTGATTCTATCCATCCGTGCGTGTAACTAAACCCCACTCTAAAAACCTTTTTCTTCCAGCTCTGTGCGTCCAACCTGTGTGAAGCGAACCAGCAAGAACAATCATTCCCTCTATCGTGTTGTGTTTCTGCTGCTGTGTTGTTCCCCGCTCTAATGAGGAGCTGCAGGTTGAAGCAGGCCTAATTTCTCTCTCTCTGTCCCTCGACAAGAATCAGCGTTAGAGGGCTTTTTCACGCTCGTTAAAACCTTAAGTAGAGTCGTGTCTGTCTGTTTGTTGTTTCACTCTGGGAAACCTGATAGTGTCTTTGGAAGTATTTAGCTTCATGCAGAGTCACTCCCTGTCCTCCCCCCATGCAAGCTGAGAATCCATCTCTTCAAGAATCAGCTCACGTCATCCGGCGTCTCCGCTGCATCGGCTCTCCCACATCCATTAATCTCCTTCACTCTCTCACCTCTGCTGCCTCTGTTGACTTCTTATTTCTTTTTCTTTTTCTCCTAATCATACCGAAATCACGGAAGCCTGTGTGCTCTTTACTTCTGGTTGTAAACTGGTGATGTACAGATTGTACACTGTGGTGTTCATCATGCATCATTCAGGATTAGAGTCTCATCTTAAACATGTAGTAGCATTTCCATATCGATGTTTCTGTATGTGTATCATTTTAAGCATCAAATATTATAAAATTCAAATTAGTGTAAAGTGGAGTAAGCCAGGGCGGAGCCGCAGCAGGGCGAGCGAGCAGCAATAACCTCAGCGAACATCTGTTGACCGCATAAACAGCCCCAGATCAAATGCTTTCTTAATGGAACAATATTCTATAATTCATTATCAAGACACACATTAAAGGTGGTATCAAGAAGTGAATTGAGTTTCTACTTCAAGACAATTTCAGGGTCAGTTTTTGTTGGTACATAAATGTTTATCATGAAGACAGTTTTGGTTTTATTTGACACCTGACACCACTGGCGCTTCTGCTGCTGCCGCCGATTACAATGGAGGTGAATATAATTTGGTTTGTGTGTCATGGATATTATAGATAATCAGGTAATAAATGTTTTCCAGACTGCAGGTTTGCAGCGGCTACCTTCAGGACCTTTTTACGACGTCAGTCCAGCTTGTTAGAGCAGGACAGAATAATGCTGTCTAAGTTAAGATGGCTCAAATATGAATATCAGATGCTTAAAATGAACCTGCAGTCCACGCCAGCGAACACCAGCGCACAGGGAGTTATCACTATAAATGTCTTAACTTCCAGAAGTTTGATAAATATACACGTGTTATTTCGAACGTGCCAAACTAATCTGGCAGGATGACATTTACTAAAACTTGTCACAGATTTTATTATATTCCAGACACAAAAAAAAGTAAAGTGTGATCACACTCTGAACTGTGAAAGTGAGAAGGAGGCTGGATATTTCTCAGACAACCTTTGATTAACAGAGGAACCTCAGCTGGCATGGCTGTGGGAGATTTTAGCTTCAAACTAGAAGCGGGCATTTTATTCCGGACGGGAGTCAATTTCACTATTTATCACAGCTTTTTATATATAAATATGCAGTTCTAATATGAATAAAGGCTATTTTCTTATTTTTCTAATCAGGAATGGGACGTGTTTTTGTGAAAATGGGATGACACAGGAGTGAAAATCCACTCCTGTGTCACCCTCTACTTCAAACACCAAAGATAACAGAGCTTAAATAGTTGCCTCATTGCTTCACTTACATACAGCAGGATCAACTTGTTAGTACAAAATATTAAAAACATTTCAAGTGCTTTAAATTAAAAGACAAAATGCATTGTTTGCCCCTCAGCAGGACAACATACTCACTGTGCCTTTCAAAACCATTACAAATCAGTTTTGTAAAAATAAAAGAATTTTCTGATCTTGCACGGCTTTGGTCACGGTTTGGTTAGCTTTAGGGACTGTCAGTAGGAAAGGGGAAACAAATAGTGGCTTTTTATTAACCCATCTGACCGCATCACTCCTCCATCTGCTGACTTTGTGGCTCTATAACAACATCATCAACTCCCTTTGCTTCTGAGTGAAAAAAAGTCATAATTACTGAAGCCGCTAACATCAATTGAATGTAAAAAAACTTAATGTTTTTCTTGGGGGGAGAAGTCTCCTGCAGCTACAAGTGCCCAAGCAAAAGTCGTCTTAAGATTTAACAAAGAAGCTCTCTCATGTGAATCCACCAGAAGCAGCCAGAGACGAGTCTTTTCTTTACTCAAGGACACCTCAGCAGAGACAGACTGTAGCCGGGATTGAACCTGTGACTGTCCAGCAACAGAACAGTCTTTAAAATGAACCTGCTGCACCAGAGATTATCGAACAGTGCTTCTGACACTGCCATTACCAAGTAATGTATAATATAGGAAGTAAATAAATTTGTGGTAAAATAAACTTAATTTAATTTTCCTGCAGAATACTTTAGGGAAGATTGATCTGAGTATATACCAGTTATTATGAATACAGTACATGATTACAGTTAGCATTTTAACAACTGTGTATCTACTAGAGTTGCAACGATCAATTAAATGATTACTGAACACTAAATTAATAGGCAACTATTTTGATTTGATTATTTGTCTACGTTATTTTTTAAGCAAAACTGTTTTCAGACACTAAAATGGGGATATTTGCTGTTTTTTTTAATTATGTCAACTTGGATTTTTGGAAATATCTTTGACATTGACATTTTATGGACCAAAAATGTTATCTACAGTGAAAGAAAACATGAGTTGCAGCCCTAATATCTACTAATGATTAAATTCTATTAGTTTTCCCATGGGTTTTTTGTGATTTAATGAATCTCAATGTTCAGCACTGAAGCACAATTGTTCAGCTTTTGTTCAGCTGCTCAGTTTCAGAGTTGGTTATTAAGCTGCTAACAGAAAGAAATTGCTCCAACCGTGACGAGGTTTTCCAATTTTGCATGCCTGTGTTGCGTATTTTGGTTTCTGAGCATTAGCTGTTGCTGGTCGACTACATCCGACATGTCTATGTGTAATATTTACAGTATATTTGTACTGTGAAATTAAAATGTGATACATATCTTAATAAACAGCTTTGAGATAGTATGTCAGTGTGTGTGTGTATATTAAGATTTTCTCACAAGTACAGAGTCACACACTGGTTTGTGAGCACACCTGTCTTATGAGGACATTATGGGTGTGTGTGTGTGTGTGTGTGTGTGTGTGTGTGTGTGTGTAGCTACATTACCCTTGGCTAACTGTCTCACTATACAGACCTTAATACATTAGCATAATAATACTTGTGTATACACAATTTACAGTGTCTGTGTTTACTCATTAAGGCATATTGTATCCTTACATCACATAAATAACATCTGTTTACATATAATACAAATAAGTAAGTAGGCGCTGTGTCATTAAAGGTTCAGTCCAGTCAAAACCAGCTTCTTCTCCAGAAAGGAAAAAAAAGACTGAAGACACCTTGATGTTTGTTCTTTTAAATCGAATGAACTGTTTCACTATTTAAAGCACAGTTCTACATTATTTTTTCATAGATCATATACTGATTATAATAATTGCTGTGCCCGTTAAGATTCATTTCAACATTCAATTAAATAAAACCAGGAAAGTCACAGCAGCTGAAATTGTGAGTTTTTCTTATCACAGCAGCAACTAGCATGTAGCACATGCTAGTTCCATTGTCCACTAAACTCTCAGGACCTTTAAATGTCAGATAATCATTCATTCGTATTTTAAAGGAGATGCTGATTGTGGATTTTCACTTGCAGCATTATACAAAGACTCTGATGTTGTGGAAAGTGATGCTAGATGCAGAAAATGCTGATTAGTCAACATGAGGCAACAGTTTTGAGTGATGCAGCATGAGACATTTGATATGTGACATGATACTTTGGAGATCTGGGTTGTTATTGTTTCATTCATGGAAAGCATCGTGTCATTGTATATGTGAAACTGTCATCTATGGCCTTGAGCCACCAGCGGTGAAAGTGTTAAATCACTCTGTCGGGTGAGAAACTGTTGGGGAGTTGACTTTCACGCCTTTACAGATTTATGTGTCTGGTTTTGTCACTTACAAAATTACATGTCTTTCCCAGCTGTCTGAGAATCACCTTCAAACAAATATGCAATCCAAACTAAATGACCCAATACAGCTACTCAAAAATGGATTCGGCCGGGTAGAGACATTCCTGTGATGAAAACCAAATGTTTTTCCTTCATCTAGTTTCCACCGTGAAAAACAAAATGAATCGATTTGCGACCAAGACGCAGGGACAAAATCTGTGTAGGGTTGGATAAAAACACAAAAGAACCATCAAGGAGAGAGCGAAATGATTTCTGACAAACAAAATCAGACTAGGTAAGAGTGTAGATGGCTGCTGGACTGCTGATGCAATGCTTTCTGGGTAATGTGTGTCACCCTCTTAACAATGATTCATATCAGTCCTCTCAGTCTAACACCTCTCTCTCCTCTTATCATCCCCTCCTACCTCTTTCTGCATCTTATTGTATTACAGTCAAAAATCAATCAACTAAATATTTTAGAAATGTCAAATTTTAAAGCTGCATTAAGCTAATGTTTATTTTAGAGATATTTTAGGACATTGTTTTGCCTTTAATTGACAGAGTGAGGTGAAGGCACGAAAGGCAACAAAGGTCTCTGTCTGGAGTCAAACCGGCGAGATCAATATTTAACAAATTTAGAAAATAATTAAGAACAATTTAAAAAAATATTTTGAGAAAAAAAGTGAGATTAAAGTATAAATATTACAAGAAAAGGTCATGATATTATGAGAACAAGGTCACAGTAGACTTTAACACAGTCATATTAATAAATCAAACAAATTGCTTAATGCAGGTTTAAATTGATCATCCTTTTTTTGAGGGCATGTGGTGACACAGATTAGATTATTTTATGCTTCATCTTCTCTACTGTTACTGACAATTTATTGCTGATGCTGCTGGTGGCTGTAAATGTCACGCTAGAGTTAAATATTAGTTTCAAAAGTGTTGCCTCTGTCAATTTGTGCGAGAGCTTTAGCATCACACTTTCCATGTTACTTTATTTAGACAGTCCAGTAATGACACTCCAATTTCCAACAGACGTAGCATGATAGACTACGTCAGATATTTAATGTTTGTGTTAAGGTTAGATTGGGCGTTTAAAGTGTGCCAAGGTGTAAATCTTGAACATCTTTTGTAGAGTTTCAACACTGGACGGACGTCATAAATAAAGTAATTGTTCTTTCTGCAGTGGCGACAAACCTCCAGGGCTGTCGGACACGATGTGCTTTATAATGTAAAACTCAGTCTCTGATTAACATACTAGGATTTATATAGTAACTGTAATCTTTGAAATTCAACCATTCATCTCCAAATGTGCTCTTTTCCACACTGGCATAGGCTTACCTCTCTTCTTCTACCGAGTTGAGCTCTCTTTTGTTAAGTAATACATCCCTTATGATTGGTTAGAATAAATATCCCATAAACTTGGTTTAGCGTTCATCCAAAAACGCCGGGTTAACGCTGGGTCGCTCCAGCAGAGAGCCTTGTGCTCAAGATGTGCTTCTCCTGCCGGCACAAACAGGGGGCCTGCACCATTTTGCATCCCCGTTTTGCAACTGAGCGCTCACTCAGAGGAAGGCAAAACAGCTGCAGAGTGAGAGTAAAGCCCCGCTAGTTGACTCCATGTGCTGCATTTGTAGAAGAAGAGGAAGATGTGGCAGGAGGAGGGTGTCTGCTTGGTCCTGGTTCTGATTTGGAGTCCCCACTAGGTCCTGGCTGAATGTTATTCCCTGTCTCTGCACGTTCCACCAAAAAATCCTCACCTCCGTCCCCGCCCTCGCCGCTTACTGCCTCTCCAGTCGCCAGCTGCTTCATCCTCAGGTTGATGGAACCGTAAGTCCTCTTAGGTCGAACAAACGCCGCCCTGCGTCGGTACATCTCGCCCCGGCAGATGGACACCATGAGCAGCATAGACAGGAACATCCCTCCCAGGGTCAGCAGGCCCAGGCCCGCGATGATGCACTTGTCCAGGTGGGAGCCCAGCTGGGCGTAGTACATCTCCAGCTTCTCCATCTGGCGAGCCGACACGGAGTCCGGGTCGACTTTGGCCTCTCGCGGGATGGTGTAGGCTATGACCACCAGGACGATCCCGCTCACCAGGAACACCAGGGCGAAGATGAAGCCGTAGTCAGCAGAGTGATCATCAGCGGGGCTGAACTCAGTGAAGTCCTGGCCGTCCTCCTGCCCTCCACCTCCTTCCTCCTCATCATATGACCGCGGAGAGATCTCCTGATTCTGCTGCTCCCCCTAAAAAAAGACAAAAATTACAAACAAGAGCAACACATGACCAAGAATAAACCCAATATTTATAAAGGAATTGCAGGTAAAAACAGAGAAAACCAAGCTGGAAGCAAAAGTCTTTTAGTGTCAACATCTGAGTCACATTTTAAATAATGCAAGTAAGTAAATATCTGAGTACAGTGGCATCTGGCAAACAGTCTGGTCCACAGTGGCTGCCACAAATAAAAACCTGCATTGCAAATGTTGTTTCTCTGTTAACAGTATTGGTTAAGACCATTCAAGCCAAAAGACAACTTCATTTTAAAAGTGCCACAGAGCTATTTCCGAAAATATAATCACGTTTTTCATATCTTTACAAGCACATTATGTTTTTGTTTTTGCTTGAATCATTTTGTCATGGTTGATGTGACTTTTTTCAGAAGTTAATCTCTGGTTGTGTAACCAGACTAATGACATCCTTGTATAACATCTTGTGTAGGCCAAGTGCTCTTTAGTTGTATCCCACCACTTTATCATACTTTATTTTTGCAGTCAGGTTTTGTTTGTGAGTAGCAGGGTAAAAAATGTAATAATTAGGCTACTGTCACCTCACTGTAACCACATCACTGGTTAACATAATGAATGGTAGCCTAACTACTACTAAAAAGACAGCTATGGTGGAACAAATGATAGCAGTTTCTGCTATCATTTGTTCCACCATAGCAGTAACCACCCAACAAGGCTGAACTTACCTTGCTGTTGCCTGAAGCTGAGGGCGGACGCCCCGCCGACGCTGTGGCCCCCTGCTGGTGGCCGAGCTCCTCGTCCTGCTGGTAGGAGGCGTTCTCGAACCCCCGGGCAGCGCAGCCCACTGTGGCCGCTGTCCAGGGTGCTGAGGGTGGTGTCGGAGACACGCCTCGCCGGCCTCCACCACCCCGCAGCTCCCGGAGCTCTACGGCATTGAAAGAAGACTCCATCTAAATGTGTCCGATGTGCTCATGTCTTCACAACCCCTCTGCTCTGCATTATCCTCACTGAATAAAGAAAACATATGATTGAATGGACAAGAGAAAGTAGATACAGGTAGGCCTTTAATGTGTTAAAACTAACCAGACAGCCTGACATAATAGTCCCTACCTATTACTTTAGTGACATTAGTGTCTGTGGAGAAATCAATAGTGACCGACATCACTCTTTAAATATTTATATAGGCTACTGGTGAGTAAATCTACACATTAGTGACATGTAGCCTCATATTTGATATACTCTGGTATGTCCCTGTTACTATTAAATACGTCTCCACTGAGGGTTTTTGAACCCATATCAATAAAATTATTAAAAATCAATGATGAAAATGTTAAAAATCAAGCAGTTCTGCAGCACGAGGGAGGTTTCAGGACAGAATCAGTAGGTTATCCATCACACACACACACACACACACAAATCATCTCAATCATGAGCATCTCACCTTGATAATTAGGCCTATTTATTTCCATTTTTCTTTCATCATCGCTGTCACTTCCTGTTGAGACATGTATGGACAGTTAAAACCAGATCCTAAATCCTAAACAGATCCATCACTGTAACACCATCCGCTCCTCACACATACACGCATGTGCACAGGAGGGTGTTGAAAACACAAGTGACATGAAAACAAAGACAGCAGTGAGACAAATGTCTCTGAAAAAAATAGCCTACATTTAGTTTTATTTTATTTCACAGAGAATAAATTCACAGTGTGTTCATGGTTAACACTGTGGGTGTGAACCTCATCCAAACAGCAGTTTCGCTCCAGGTTATTCTAATTCTAATTATTATAATTATAATGAAAAGCCTGTGTAAAAGCAGTGTGATAGTCTACATTAGGCTACAAGACTATAGTTGATCCTCTTGACTCAGTTAGCCATGAGGTGTAGCCTAACTTTATTTATAAAATGCGCCCTTTTCATTTCACTTTTTTGTATTTAATCTCCGGGAAAGCATCACATGTGTTGTCTCTGCAGCCGGTTAATCTCCGGGGAGCACCAGACTAAAGTAGCCCACTGACACAGTTACCATCTATCGTTACATCAAGCCCCGTGGCCCGCAGACAGCCTGAGCGCCCATGGGTAAGGTGTCCGGCAACACCATCACTGTGACCTTGTGATGCGCCAAACTGCCAAAACCTGGACCACTACACTCCGTCTGTGTGTGTGTGTGTGTGTGTGTAGGAGAGATAATATCAGGATCAACCGGGACTGATAAGCACCGACACCGACTGACATGTTGTTCATTATCCAGACCTGAAGGCAGATAACACGGACTGAGAGAGGAGGGGGAGTCCGAGCCAGAGCGGGATCTTATTCAGAGTTAAATTATACAACGGAGCGACACAAGTGACGGTTTCTCCGGAGGGAGACACCGGGAGATGGATTCAGTATCCAGGCAGGCAGCATCCACCCAGTTCCCCGCTAAATCCGGATTTAAAAAAAACATCGCCTGTATCATCAAACATCTGCGGGGAAACCGACGAGAGGGCGTAAAGAGTCGTTCGCGTTAAGCGATCGGTATGACAGCGGGGTCTTACCTGGAGCTGATGACTGCTTTGGACATCTCATCCGGAGAGATGGATGCTGCTGGATCATGTGTGAGGAGGAGAGAGAGAGAGAGAGAGGGGGGGAGGGCGAGAGAGAGAGAGAGAGAGAGAGGGAGGACCGGGGTTAACTGACCATGCGCAAAACCAGCCTGTGGTTCTCTCTGCTGGTGTCTGAAGAGCTGGAGCCAGAGATGGACAGATAAATCACCCCCGAGAGGTGTGGTGGGGGAATATGCATTAATAAATTAATAGGGAGAGTGCAATGCAAGTGTGTAGGCTACAGCATCAGTCAACTGCGATGACACCAATCAATGAGACGATTAAAACTTAAATCTGACTGGTACAGAAACATTATTGTGGGACGCAGGCTACAATAAAGTAATTATGACTCTTTTTTTGTTTAAACCCGCATTTTGTAATTTTGATGTCGCCCTAACTCCTCCAAATTGTAGCTTATATTTAATATACAATATATTTAAAAGAAAACAAACTTAAAAAGGATCCCTCCTCAGTCACACTAAAATCTCAGTATGGGAGGAATGATTACAGATGAGTGAATGTTGTTTTAAGACAGGGTTAAAAAAGCCTAACCTATCATTTACACATGTCTACCATGTTCACCATGCTAGCATTTGCTAATAAACACTAAACATGAGGAAGGCTGAAGGGACAGCCATTAGTTTTGCAGGTATACGCCATTTGTGATGGTCCTATTTGATGTCAGGTGATCACCAAACATATTTCCATCTTGACCAACCAGCTGCTAGCATGGCTAAATGGCTCATGTGGGTGAGTTCAAGTATATGTTTAGCCTTATGTCACATAGGCTATATATATAGAATAATTTAAATAGCCTACAAAAACAACAAGACTAACCACCAAGAAATACAAACTGAACATAGAAATTAAACATTTAAATTACCATTAGCCAGCAGCATCATGTTCTTGTATCTAAATATATTTTGCAAGCAAAGAGGAAATTTAGTGTTTAAAGTTTAAATGTTTATTCTCCTCCACCTGTTTCAGCTCAGGAAACAGTTGTGATCAAAATGGCCGAGGTCTCTCAGATGTGAAACAACATCTGTCTAAAAAAGAAAATCTCATGTAACAAAGACAGAGAGATAACAAAAAAAAAAAAAAAAGCTATTAGAATAAACATAGCAACACAATCTGCCTTTGAATTCCACACAAAAAATGGGATGATGTGGTAATCATTGATCTCCTCACACCATCAACATGTGGAGGATTAACCAGTCAGTGGTGTAAAAAACGTGCTCCGTCTTGATGTGCAAAGATGTTAATCTCCACTGAGAAACCACTCCTGCTGCCATGGCAACACATATCCAGCACAGACATGAACATTTTTATATAAAAACGGAATCAATTTTATTTCATTATCGTTCAAAATCTTTTTATCTTTCACATGAATAAATGTCTGTTCTCTGTCTTTTTGCTGATATCTGCAGCAGATTTATCCGGCCGATCACAGCTGCTGCTCTGAACACTCGGCTGGGTTTTTTATCCAGAGGGAAACATCCTCAGACACACAGACTGTTAATCCTCAGCTGCACAGGCTGATGGGCTTCATCTCTGCAGCTGTTTGATTTTGTGAGAAATACAACAAGAGTCGTGTATTTTTAAAACACTGTTCAATAGTCATACGGAGAGAAATCCATCACAGAAATCTCAGAAGATAGCGGCGTCAAAAGACCAGAATGCACTGCAGCTACGTGATATAAGTAGGCATAAAAGATGTTCCTTTCAGGTTTATTAGAAAACTGTCACTCCTGTTATCTGTTTTTGGTCAACCGAACACCAACAGACGACTACAACAACTCCACTCTATATTTTTCTTCAGCAAAACCAACAGTGAATGTGTCTTTTAACAAGTACTGTGTGTGTGTGTGTGTGTGTGTGTGTATCACAACCTCATTTATCTTCTTTCTCTGAGCCATAAAGCTCCTTTGTTGTCCAGAAACCATTAAAACACATGTGTGAGCATCACTGCTGCACTGGGTGACATGTTCATTCATCACCATGAACACACACATTGTAGTCTATTCTGACTCCCATATACACCGTCCTGCTGCCCCCAAATACTCACTACAGCAACATATGTGGATTCATCCTCTGCTGAAAATAGTCCCCGACAAATGCACTATTTTCTCCTGTTTTTTGATAAAAACTACAACTACTTGTGTCGAGAGACGGACTAACACGTTGTAGCTTTCTTTTTTTTAATGTGGTTTGTTGACAATAAAAAAAAAACATTGAACAACAGTGACCTTAACCTTTAAAGGGTTGTTGAAAAGCAAAGAGTCCAAGAGCCGAACAAACGTCAAGAGTTTCAGACATGTATTTGGTATTTTTATGTACCTGTAGAAAAACGTTTTCCTCAATGACAATGAAATAAAATTGGTGACTTTTCTGACATTTGCTAAAATTATAAGTCTTGATTTGTAATTTCTTGTCAAATGTTCCAAATATAAGCAAAACCATTACGTTAACTGTCACAAACAAATAGTCTTTGCAAAGTGTTGTAGGTTATAAAACGACTAAGACTGTTTACAGGATCAGACCAACACTGGGACATGAGGTTTAGCTGTTGGACAAGTGGTTTACATGCATTTAGCCTCCATTTTTGCTTTTGGCCACAGAGATTGAAGAGCAGGCAATGGGAGAGTTAGAAACTGAAAAAAGCTCATGAATTAAATGAAACATCCCCCACCGATTCCACAGGCGGGCCTTCCCTGTACTCGACTGAGAGATACTGAACTTGGCCTCAGCGCTTCCTGTCTATCTCTGCGAAGGAAACACCAGCTGTCTTCGAGAAGCCCTCCATGTAAAAGGCAGCCGCCCGTGAAATGTAGAATAATCTCATGTCACGGTGGCTGGGATTGGTTTCTCCCTGCCTCAGGCAGATTATCAGCGCTCACCTTGTGGAGATGTAAGGTCAGAGGAAGTGTGGCGTGTCAGTCGCTGCACAGAGGAACCTCTGAGAGGCTTTTCTGCTTCCTTACAGAGGTGGCCTAAATACTTTGCTGGCTAATTTTAGATCTGGCCATTGTATTCAGTTTAACAGGATGGAGAAAGAATACTGTATTCACAAGGATATTAAGCATTATGGATTTATTTCCTTTCCTCAGAGTGTTCAGTTACTGAGAACCTTCGGCAGGATTCTCTACATTTCTCTTTTACTTTCCTAATATATTCAAGAGATGTGTATTTATCACAGGAAAATGAAACAGTACCATAAATATGTATCACACAGACAATTAAACATAAAACACTGATAAAAAACTATGTGCTACGATACAAGCTAACCCTTATTAAAACTAAAAACATTTTTGTAAAAACACATCGGTTCACCTGTGTGGGTCGCCTAATTTAAAAACTCTGTTATATGCGAATACGCAGAGATTTTCCAGGAGGAGAGCGTTAATCTACATTGTATGAACTCAATTGGCGAGTGCTTGAATGTAACAGATATTTATTTATATCTAACAGTCCTGAATTCTAGCTTTAAATTAGACGATATTGCAAAACCACTTCGCAAATTCCTTTTAAAGTGACTCTGCCAATAAAACTTTCTGGTATCGGTATGGCATTCTGTCACAAATTATAATCTACTTGATGTACATAAACAGTGCTGTATAGATTACTTTCTGCAAGTGGTAATTAAAAGGTGTACTCCAGCAAATGTAAGTATAGTAATTCCATGAAGTCAGCGGGTCTGCAAGAGACAGATTTAACAAGCCTAAGTGGGGATTCAGACTGAAAACAGCCCGGAGTTATAACAGCGTGGCTGCGGTGAGACATGAAATCTGATCCAGGAAGTCCAGGAGAAACAGATTAATGCATTTAAATGTGTATCAGATGCCAAAATGCAGCACAGCGGTTTGTAACACTTAACATGTGGCAACTATTTTATTTTTTGTCACAATAGAAAAAGCCTGCCTAATCTTTGATTGGCCATGGCAGCATCTTGCTGGACTCCTCTGTGTTGCAACCTGAGAAAAACTACAACTACATACTCCTCATGACGAGTAAACTGATCTTCATTTTTATATATACTTAAACATGCTGCCTTTTCAATAAAATCTGCATTAACTGATCTGTGTTAAAAGGTCAAAGGTTAAGGAGATCATGTCAGCATGTTCATGTACTACAAAATGAACGTGTTGGAGATTTGAAGGTCTCTATCAGATGATGAAAGTCACGTCCATCCTGGTATCTTGTATCCTTTATGTCATGGAAGAGAAGAATTCACAGTGCAAAGGGCGGTAAAAACACACAAATGATACTCATTTTCTATTTCTCCCAGATCACACGCTGCACAAATTTGACTTCTTTTTTCTTCCAAAGCAGCAAACAGACCTGTTTCAATGTGGAGAGGCAGCTCTAATCTGGGCACAAACACACATTTTGAGAAATGGAAGTAGCCTGTATTTAACACAACTTTGTCCTAATTTACACTATATCCCACTTTTCCTTAACAAAATGGTAATATTGTTTATTCTTGTTTCACTCTTACTCTGGAGTTTCCCTAAAAAGACAACTGGAGGGCCCCACACACCATGTTGGGAACCTCTAGACAGCAGAATAACATATTCATCAACAGACGGGTGAAAATCACTTTGCACCTACACATGTGAATCATCTCAGCGTTATTTTTCAGTGAAACTGTTGAAGGAGGTGTGTTGTCGTGGTAACGAGCAGGTGGAGAACCAACGGGAACTCGACGTACCTCAACTCACACACAAGAAAAAAAAAAAGGGAGGAAACCCCAAGTTTTTAATAGAAGTTCAGGTAAGTTTGAGTAAACAAACAGGATGTTAACCGGCTGTGGTCTTATATTATATTCTCACAGATGGAATCAACAGCAAGATGAGAACTTCAGAAAGGGACTTTAACTTTGTTGGTACAAAACATTGTGAGTGAGCTGGTGAAAACTCAAGACACACCCGCAGGCAGACGATCATCTGGATACTGTTCATGTATAGACTACAGGTAGGACAGCTGAAACATGAAACGCAAACGTAATCGGACATGATCAAATCCAGGATCCTGTTGTGCATGTAAACACACTCAATGAAATGCAGGTGTTAGGAATTCCTCCTCAGCAAGAGGAACACACGTTTCCTCTGAGCTACAGGGTGCGTTCGTATGAGACATCTCTCTGGTAACAAGGTTTAAAGCTGCTATAATCTATCTTTTTATAGTAACAATGGAAGGAATGAGTACTTGTGATGTGAGACAGACACCGTTAGAGACGAGCTTGTGAACATAGTGGAGCATTTAGCAGTTAAAGAGCCAGATATTTCCCTGAGGAGCTGGTGGAGACCAAAAACAGAGCTAAGAGCGGGAGAATATTGGCCTTAAATAAAGTTACTGTTCCTCTGTGTCTGATGGATTTGTACAAAGGTAACTGTAGGCAACAAACAAATCAGGTAATTCAGGTTTAAACTACAAAAACTGCTCACAAACAAGAAAAAATGTGTATTTTCCTGAATCAGCTGTTTAAGCCCTCAAGAAAATAATTTATGTATAAAAAGTTCTACATTTCATGAGTCGGCACAGACAGTAAGTGTTTCAGAAGGAGCTCCGCTGTTTTGTTTACGTTATCTACAAAATCTTTTTGTTTACTTATTATTTCCAGGCCTGAACAACATACTTTAAACACAAACCACTGACAGCACTGAGACCCGATGTGTTCATATACGTACTTACAATTAATAACTCATATTTATTAGTGCTAGGCAACCATTAAAAATATTAATTGCATTAACTGCAATTAATCTCATTGTTAGGCGCAAAATTGAACAATGAATTCAAAATAGTTTATTGCCACTTTTAATTTCAATGGACTTCTACATACACAAAAGAGAGACTGATCCTCGCTGTTAGTGAGTTTCACGAATCTATTACGGTTTAGTAAATAGGACATCAACAGGAGGGAATTCACATGGCAGAGCATCCCCGCAAAACTAGATGAAGGTCTGTCAGGTAAAGTTATGTAGCCTATAATTTTAACACAAGTTAAATAAACTACAGCTGTGTAGCACACAGAAGCCGTTGCTATTGTTACTCTCAATAGAGCGCCTGCCATTTACTCGCAGAGCGCTGTCTTTTCTGGAGCTTTTGATCACGTTTCCAAGGTTAAGAATGAAACTATAAATATAAAAAGAGATTCAGTATTTTTCTTTGAAACAGCATAAAATAAAAAAAATACAATTAACAAGAAACTGTGCCTACACGAGGAAGACAAATGAAACAAAGAAGTCAAATGAATGAACACAGAGTGCTCAAAGAAAATTTATTGTACAAAACCTTTGACTGTTTGTAGAAAATACAAATTTCCTTGAAGCGAGAAACACACCAGAGTGACACAAACTGCTTTCCTGCTTACAGATTTCCATCGATTATTGTATTTTTTGGCTGTCTCAGTGCAAAATCTACACTCTTACTTGTCATTTACAACTGGTTTTCAGTGTCACCTTTGCTATTGTGCTTTTAGTAAACCAGGTATGAACAAAAACAGTTTACATGAAATCGTTTAGAAGTCATAGATTGTTTTCTAAAATGTTAAATTCAATTTTTTAAAAAAGAAGTGTAGATACTACACACTCGAGTACACAAATGCTGCTTCAATCGAGCACGCTTGTTAGCATTAAGCCTATTATTACAGCATTACAACATTAAATGGTTCATAAACACAAACCAGGAAGATTAAAAGGAAACTGTAAAACTAATTATCAAAAAAGAATGAAAATTCAATTTTCCCTCAGCAATAAAATCTCTACAGAGTAGAGACCTCAGCAGATTTTGGGCTAGAAGACGTTTAATAGTAGAGAATGTACATTGGAGCTTGATTTGTCTCATCTTCCTTTCTATGTCTTAAAGGAAACTATATACACAAGTTCAGGGTTTGACTGTTCAAATAATGGTACCTGAAAGTGAAGAATGATGAGCTACAGCCTCTAGAAGGTTAGAGAATCGAACCTTCATAAATTTAGATTAAAAAATGCCTGATAAAGGTCGTCTGACTCGAAGCTTACAATAACAAATGGACTGAAAGTGTCGAGTGTTTACTTGTCCTTAGTGTGATAGGTCATCAGTACCACTGTAAAAATATATATAATATATATATATATATATCTCTCTCTATATATATCTCAACTGAAACAGTTACTATATTGTTTTCCTCTAACCCACCAGACTCCCTTTTAAAAAAACAGTAATTTTACCACTCTGGTCTACATCTGCCAGGATTTGTTAGTTTGTTTGTGTCATTGTGTGACTTTGGTATTTTAAACCTATTAAAAACACCAAAGTTACACAATAACACAAACAAACTAAAACAAAAAAGTCACACAATAACAAACTAACCGACCATGGCAGCGGTACACCAGCAACATCTGTGTTCAACGATGTAAAATTACTGTTTTTAATCAATGGAGTCTGGTGGCTTTGCCGGACGCGACATGTGACTATTGCAGCCCTGTTTTGCTGCTGCTGACTGCAGCATGCTTGCTTAAAACTGGACCAATTTAAAAAAATAGCCTAAATAGCCACATAGAAAAAAATGAAAGTTTCTGTGAACTTGTGTAACCTGATTTGCTCCCACAGAGGCAATAATGTTCTGCGGAGTGAAAACAAGACGAGAAAGTGTCTCCTCACGTCTTTACTGCAGAAACAGAATAATATGTCACTGAATTTCATGATGAAGAGACTGAAGTCTGAGAAATTTTAACTGCCAGAGAAAATTATTTAGAGTGCTTTGGGAGTCTGATGAGAGAGCGAGTATGTGACCGAGCTTCACAAATAAGGGATTTAAAGTCTGCTGTAATGGAAGAATTTCATGTTCCACTTTTACAAAAGAAAAGGCTTTGAGGACGTGACCTGAAAGCTTTCCTATCTGCAAAATGTATTTTTCAACAGTTGTTGGAAAAGAGGGGGTTGTCTTTTTGGGCATTTTGGACTTTTGGGCACTCTTTAAAGAGCAACCTACTCTTGCTGCCATCTAGCAGCTGCAAATGTTTAGCAATGGACAATAGTGCAACACTAACACGGGCGGGATCTGCTGCATTTCAGTTCACCTGAGTTACTGAGTTAAAGGTGAAACGGTAATAAAAGTGAAGTGTCTCAGTGATTTGATTCTTGATGTGGCTAAAATATCACATTTTAGATATTGTTACTGGTCTCAAAGTCAATATTTTGTGGTTGTGTCAACACTAGAATTACAAGATGCTTTGGATCAAACTAAACAGCATGAATTATGCCATTAATTCGCTGCACAGGTTCTATGACCCTCAGGTCATATAATATACATAAACGGTCAAAATTAAACGAGCGTCAGTGATGAAAAATCACTCTTACTGTCTAGTTCCATCATTTCAGAGGAAGAGCTCTGTAATGAAAATGCATTCATTACTTTAATGTTTTACGTGTTTCTACGTCCATCAGTGACTCTGCCGCTCTGACACGACGTCCTGCAGACGCTTCAGCAGCACGTCCGGACTGCTGCCGTTCTCTGGACACGCCCTCTTGCTGGGGGAGTCGCACGCTGGTGACATCATCACGTCACCCTCCATGGTGAAGGCCCTCTTCCTGCTCACGCAGCCCTGACGGATCATCCGGTTGATGTCCGATAATTCCTGCATGCACGGGCCGACAGAGACGAGACAGAAGAGGAAGAGAGAGTCAAGCTTACTGTGAGTCTCAGGCCTGCAACTATTGATTATTTTCATTACGTATTCATTTGCCAATAATTTTTTCAATTAACGCTTTGTCAATGAAGTGAAAAAGAAAATGCCATCATACATAACTTCAATGATTAATTGCTTAACAGAATAGTTGCAGATAATTATTCTGTTGATCGATTATAGTTATCTGTTATGATAAACCACAGTAAAATTCCAGACGGTTAGTATTGCTGTTTCAACCGCGTTCGATTACCATGCTTCGAAAAACTCTCAGTAAATACTGTCCAGCATCACACAAAGTTAGCAACAGTCCCCCAGATGCATGTGCAGCATGCAACGTGGGTTTGTTTTGGGTCAATGACAAAATGATGGAAAGCAGTGACAGCGCTAGAGAGATTTTTCTGCATGTCTGAAGCGTGGACGTAGTTTGATATTTTTTTTTTAAGAGTGCTGATCGAGGAAAATTGCTGCGATGCTCAACGCATGATGTGAGGACTTCAGAATGAGGGAAAATGTAATGATTTGTCAGTCTGACTTTTTAACAGCTTGTAAACTGAAGCGTGTGTTATTCACTCTTGTATAAACTCTACATGTTGTTTTGTATGCATCTCATGTCTGAACTCTGCAGACTCTTATTCTCCCACTGCACACCAAAACACACATCGGAGAGCTTATATAGCTAAAATCTGTTTTCAGTGTTGAGTTATTCTGGTTTAAACATTTGAACTTAACAGTGCAAAACATCCTGAGACAACAAAGGCACATATATGAAGCTCTCAAGTCATTTAAAGGATGTTTCCATGCTGTAAAATAAGGATATAGAATAAAAAAGGTAGAACTTACCACTCTGCTTTTTTACAGCAATACTAATTTGCAGATTCTCTCGATCACAATTTAGCCAGTCAACATTTCCTGCAGATTATTCACGTTTAAAGTCAACCAATAACAGGAAGTCTATTTCTGTTATAGAAGAGAAACTCTGAGCAGCGAGTGTGTCTGTTGTTGTCCTGATGGATTTAGTGCCGAAATGCAGAAATGCTAATTACACAGAAAGACAGCAGGTGAACATGGAGAAAGTGTTGAGTTTGCATTAATAACAGCCTTTGGTTCTCTCTGCAGCTGAGGTAAATACATTTACACCAGCTTTCATTTCTCACCAGCCCAGCACACGATGGCGCCACAGCTGAATTTAATAATCGAAACGTTAATTTTCCAGAAGACACTGTGTTAATGTCAGGAGGACAGAGGCAGCCGTGATCTTGCATATCAGAAACACAACAACCCTCCCGTGTGTGTGTGTGTGTGTGTGTGTGTGTGTGTGTGTGTGTGTGTGTGTGTGTGTGTGTGTGTTCTTGCCTTGGACGGGCTGCTGTTGATCCTGTAAGTGTAGGAGTTTGGTGTGAGGCAGCTGGCAGAGTTCTTGTGAGGGGAAACGTACAGCGAGTGTCTCTGAGAAACTCGACGAGGAGACAGAGGCTGAGCCCGAACTGACGGGAAAGGAGAGAGAGGAGGAGCGTCCGCCTGAAGAATCAAACACACACTCAGATTATGTAACCGCTCGTTAAGTATAAGGAGCTAATTTCATTATACTGAACCCAGTTTTCTGCTCGGGGTCAAACTGTGAGAGTGTCGTACCCGGTTATCGTGGGTGGCGTATCGCAGCGCAAAGCTTTTCATCTTCAGGACGAAAACACTGTTGTAGAACTGGATGAGGTCCCCGCGTTCCTCCTCCCCCGATTGGTTGGATTTTGCGTCTCCTGACACCTGACTAGTTTTCTCCGCAGCTGATGAAACACACAGATCAGCCGTTTTAAGTCATTTGCCAAAAAACAAAAATCAGCCAAACTATTTGTCCCAGGATTTGTCATCAAAAACTGAACTTTCTTGTTTTGTTTTATCGGACATTTTTAGAGCTGCAGTGACAAGTAAATTAATTGATTAGTCAATCGAATGAAAATTCATCTTTAACAATTTTAAAGACCAAAGCTCGGACTCGGGTCTGGAACCCTTTGAGGTGTTACGAGATGAACCTGAGCAATTATATTTAATGAAACATAACTTTGGTTATTCTGTTCTCTACTCATTATATTAACTTTTGACATAATGGTGTTTATCTTGTGACTGACTTGTGTTTGTTTTGAAAACCCGCATCGCTGGTTTAACTGTTTTTCGCCATCTACGAACAGACAGTGTGTTTATTGACTGCTTGTTTCATCCAGAGGTGGTTTGACCTCTGACATAAAAAACAATTGTAAGTCGCTTTGGATAAAAGTGTCAGCTAAATGAATAAATGTAAATGTGTTTATGAAGCACTTGTGTCTGTGATCTTACATTCGCCACCAGAAACAGGATCCACCTCCATGTTCTCATCAGCCACCTGCTCTCTGGAAGTGCGACACAGTAAGACGCTGCGGTACACCTACACGCACACACACGCACACGCACAGAGAATCACATATAAAGCACTGTTGCACAATGAAATTATGATCACAGGGGCTTTTTAAAGCCAGCTTTAAGGAGACAGGAACTGCATTGTAATTATTTTAATTCATTCATTAATAACTGTTATTCATTTTATGGTTTTATCACAATTTGTCTTTATCTCAGAAATTATTATATAATAAGGATTACATAAATGCGGTTTTTACAGTTATTGTCAGACGTTTTTCAGTAGTTTATAGATTGATGGTTGTTGTGTCCTATTATATCATAATTGTGTGTACATTTGTGCGAGCGAGCATGTGTGTGTGCGTGTGAGACTCACAAGGCTGCTGGCCTGTGGTTGGCTGCGGTAACACTTCATGATGTCGTGGAAGGTGTGAGTTTCTTTGGTGATCTACAAGGAAAGAAAACGGGTTAACAGGTTTCTCAACAACTTTTTTACAATTGCACAGCAGAAAGTAACAGAAACATCCGTCAATCCAAAGTCCGACTAAAACTGAAAACTAGCACAAACTTGCCTCTAAAAGTCTAAATGAGTCTGTTTCCACCACTGAACATTTGACTGTTAAGAAATAAGAAATGCTTCCAAAATAAATTAGAAATTAAAAACCTTGTTAAGATGCCAGAAATGTATTTTACCGTGAGGCAAAACTCCACCCTTGAAACAATGGCAGCCATTTAATAATTAAATGTGAAGCATTTGGTGAACAAATTAGTTTTCTCACTTTGGATATAATGTAAACGCAACACAGCAGCAGCTGGTCGAGGTGTCGGTCCCGCATCAGATCGGTACAGTGAACCAGAGCGTGTTCAAAACACGTCCAGATCTTCCCTCGCAGCTCCGATGAGATGTCCAGCTTCACACACAAATCCCTCAGGCGCACGCTGGCCAGGTGATACACCTGGAAACAGACACAGGGGAGACGAGTAGGTCAGAAGACTGACACAGTGTTTATATTCGATCAGAGTAGAAGCTAACCCTCTTTATGTGGAAATATGTTTTTACTGAAACGAAGAAAAAAATCTAATAAAGCTGAGTCCTGAAAAATTAAACAATTTTTTTGCATGCACAGAAGATGACAAAGTGTTTTAAAGGGGAAAAATAACTTTTTTAAACATTAAAACATTTTCAGTTCCAGGTGTCGGGGAGTGGAGCTGCAGCGATTAGTTGTTTAATCAATTAGTTGATGTTTGTTTCCTGAACAGACTCCACAGGAACATGACAAAAGGAAATCATAATCGATCTTATTTCCTTGAACAAATGGTGATTTATGTCAAGTCAGTTTTATTAATAAAGCCCAGAATCACAAATTCAAAGAACAAAAACAGCCTCTATCCTTAGTCCCTCGATTCATGCTTCTAAGTAACAGAAATCACATTTTTGAAATGGCCGACGATGATGATGACGTCCATCTGAATGTCAATATTGCGTATCTCCTACCTTCCTAAAGAACAGAGCGAGCGATCCGGTGCGTCGCGGCCGACCGCTTCCGGCCTGGGGGTCAGCGGTCGTGGGTGCGGAGGTGACTCGGCTCGGGGAGGCGGTCAGCAGGAACTGAGCGGTGACGGTACCAGAGGAGTCACACGGCTGAACTGGGATCAGTGTAATAGTGCGGTCGTTGTTCATACCTGAAGACATGCATCAGGTGTCAGAAATCTTTCTGGGAGAAATCTTGTTGCAGGTGATGTCATGCATTCATTGGAAAGCATCCGTGTGATAAGCTATAAATTAAGGAGCTGATTGGCTACCTTGCAGCGGGATACTTAGGACGGTGGTCTGGGTACTATGAGTACCGATCCTCAGGGTATTGCTCGAGCCGAACATCAACCTCTTGGCCGGTGACGACAACGGACTCCCACTGGGGGCTACTCCTGTTGTCGGGGCCGGAGGGTCGTCACCGAAGAGACGCCGTTTAGCGCTGCCAGCTGCTGGGGAGCTGTACCGGTCATGGACCGACAGTGGAGAGGGAGGCACATCTGGAAGGGGTGAAGGAAAAACAGATATTAAAGTTTATCAGAGCTCACGTGTAACCTGCATACACAAAGCATATACCTGAACGCTCACCTTTGCGTGCGCTGACCTGGCCTAATCTGAACTCCCTGATGCGGGGGTGGATGATGGGAGAGAGAGCGACAAGAGGCAGGTGGGACTGGCCTCCGCTTGTAGAACCAGAAACAGAACCAGGACCAGAACCCGTGTCAAGACTGGAGGAAAAATTTACCTGAAAAGAGAGATGAGTGGAAAGAGTTGCTGAGAGGAGAGAGACGAGTAAGACAACGAGAAAGTGAAATAAAGACAAGAGGAAGAAAGTCTGTGACGACTGCGGCTCAGAGATACAACTCGTAAATTGTGGCTATAAACCGCTCAGTGCTACAAGGGGGAGAAATGCATTGGATAACCTAAAATCAATTAAGTTGGGCGACACTGTCTTTTGGCTGAGCTCAATGAGCGAGCTCTGTCAATTCAGACCTGAAGAATAGGTTTTAATCTCAATTCGCTTCTTATTCTCACCTTTTACCTCATTTCCTTCTACACGTTTTGTCCTATTACAAAGTTTAACGAGGCACAAAGAAGTAAAAAGAAAAATTTATTTATAGATTGAAAGACAGACAGAGAGCAAATGTAACCCTTTTAATGCTGCCATTTTGTCTGGCATTAGCCTTTAAACAAAAAAAATCCTCATATAAAGTGTCCTAATTAAAGTTGTTCGGTGCAGGAAGTTTTGTTTCACAATGTTTGTGTATATCTGTGTAAATTTTATTCTAGAAAGTTGAGACAAGTTGGAGAAATGGAGAAATGTTCAATGAAATAATAACTTTCTCTCACTCTCAATGCAATTCAAGAGATAATCTTTGTTTAGTATGTGTGCATCTACATGCAGCTGATTGCTGTTTATAAGTGTGTGCGTCTCTCTGAGTGTGTGTTTCCTGCCGACCTCCTCCACTGTTGGGATTTTGTTCCCAGCAGCCTGCAGGGCGCTCCACAGGGCAGAGTCTGTGCTCCACGCTCTGCTCTCCAGAACCTGTTCCTCAATCAGGTTCAGATGCTTCACCATGTCTCTGGACAGGCCTTCCTCTGAGCGGATAAACACCTCAATGACCTGCACGCACACACAATAAATCCAGTTATATTCATAAACAGCTGGGAAACTGTACTATTTATTTTATGACTTAGGAAGATGTCAAATGTTTTATGAATTGTGATACAAGTTTCACGCATGACGTAAAGACACTGGCAAAATATTCCGGTGGAAACATGTAAATGGAGGCTGACAGACACATGTTTGCTTTAGGTGACAAGGTGTCTCAGCTTGATCAACGAAGTGAAATCTGAGCAGTTAAATTACATCTCTGGCTATTTGTGTTTAAATATATACTATAAAAAAAAGTGTATATGTTTCTGAGTGTGTCCGACCTTGAAAAAGTAGAATGGGGTCAGTTTGAAGATGTTGATGATCCAGGGGAAGGTTCTCTGGGAGCTGTAGGAGAACAACACGACCTCCAGACAACAGGCCATCAGGGAACAGTGGAAGATGTCCTGCTCCAATAGCACCTAACACACACACACACATTTACTCAAAGAGACGTCTTCACACGGCCAGCTGATAAATTATCACAAAACACTTAAACACAGGAGACGTCTAATGATATAAAGGAAGGTAACATAGACAAGAAGACTCATACATGGACGTTCTTGGGAGCAGCACATGCAACAAATTAGACTTAACTTAAAAGGTCAACTTGCTTGCTTTTTTTCCTGAGCTTTCAACCACATCTGGTTGAAATAGAATTAGAAAAAGCTAGTAAGTAGACCCTTGAGTTCTGTCACACAAATAAAGATAAGAAAGACACTGTAGCTGCTGCTTACACTCATGTCTTTGCCGTGCAGCCGTTTGGTCTCCTGAACCAAGACGTTCTCCAGGATCTTGTAGTAGAGGATCTCGGCAAGTTTCAGCCGGTTCTCTGCAAAGTCTGAAACAAAAAGGCAGGAAGCTCATTTATATACCACGGTGATTCTGCTGCATCAGTGATCCCACAACAGTATTTTGTCCCAGGTTCCAAACTGAGAAAATAAATAAATAATAATAAACAAAAACAACATATATATTTTTATAGCGCCTTTTCAAGGATGCTTTTCACATAACTACAGACACACAACAAACAACAAAAGGAGGTCATTCTAGATTATATGCCTTGGTAAAGAGGTGGGTTTTTAGAAGGTTTTTGAAAGTGTCCAAAGAGGGAGCACCGCAGATCTCTGTGGGGATCGAATTCCAGATGGTGGGGCTGCAACGCTGAAGGCTCTGTCCCCAAAAGTCCGCAGTCTGGTGTGGGGGACAGAGAGCAAGCCCTTTGTAAACAATAAAGTATGTTTACGTTGTCGGTGGACCTTGCTGGGTACTCCATAAAGGACACCATTGCAGTAGTCCAAGCGGGAGGTGATGAAGACATGAGTGACTCTGCCACAGGGTCGAAGTCAGGAGATATTATTTTTTAGTTGATATTTTTTACTGCAGCTGGAGGATTCAGTGGGAAGAAAAGATCCTCTAATAACATGACGTATGTTGGTTGAGGCAGCTCCTGGTGGAGACATCGGCACTGTTACGGTACAAAATGGTGAGACTGACAATTGTTTCTGAATGACTCGCCTGAATGTTTATCAAATATGCTTCATTTTGTTTGTTTCATGGAATTTGAATCCAGTTTTAAAATGTTACACACAGAACATTTAAATGTCAAATGTGAGGAAACTGAGGATAC
>NC_060167.1:4796144-4797320 GCF_021292245.1 Micropterus dolomieu | reverse complement strand
GCCAGCTGATAAATTATCACAAAACACTTAAACACAGGAGACGTCTAATGATATAAAGGAAGGTAACATAGACAAGAAGACTCATACATGGACGTTCTTGGGAGCAGCACATGCAACAAATTAGACTTAACTTAAAAGGTCAACTTGCTTGCTTTTTTTCCTGAGCTTTCAACCACATCTGGTTGAAATAGAATTAGAAAAAGCTAGTAAGTAGACCCTTGAGTTCTGTCACACAAATAAAGATAAGAAAGACACTGTAGCTGCTGCTTACACTCATGTCTTTGCCGTGCAGCCGTTTGGTCTCCTGAACCAAGACGTTCTCCAGGATCTTGTAGTAGAGGATCTCGGCAAGTTTCAGCCGGTTCTCTGCAAAGTCTGAAACAAAAAGGCAGGAAGCTCATTTATATACCACGGTGATTCTGCTGCATCAGTGATCCCACAACAGTATTTTGTCCCAGGTTCCAAACTGAGAAAATAAATAAATAATAATAAACAAAAACAACATATATATTTTTATAGCGCCTTTTCAAGGATGCTTTTCACATAACTACAGACACACAACAAACAACAAAAGGAGGTCATTCTAGATTATATGCCTTGGTAAAGAGGTGGGTTTTTAGAAGGTTTTTGAAAGTGTCCAAAGAGGGAGCACCGCAGATCTCTGTGGGGATCGAATTCCAGATGGTGGGGCTGCAACGCTGAAGGCTCTGTCCCCAAAAGTCCGCAGTCTGGTGTGGGGGACAGAGAGCAAGCCCTTTGTAAACAATAAAGTATGTTTACGTTGTCGGTGGACCTTGCTGGGTACTCCATAAAGGACACCATTGCAGTAGTCCAAGCGGGAGGTGATGAAGACATGAGTGACTCTGCCACAGGGTCGAAGTCAGGAGATATTATTTTTTAGTTGATATTTTTTACTGCAGCTGGAGGATTCAGTGGGAAGAAAAGATCCTCTAATAACATGACGTATGTTGGTTGAGGCAGCTCCTGGTGGAGACATCGGCACTGTTACGGTACAAAATGGTGAGACTGACAATTGTTTCTGAATGACTCGCCTGAATGTTTATCAAATATGCTTCATTTTGTTTGTTTCATGGAATTTGAATCCAGTTTTAAAATGTTACACACAGAACATTTAAATGTCAAATGTGAGGAAACTGAGGATACACCACCAAGAAA
>NC_060167.1:4751279-4796124 GCF_021292245.1 Micropterus dolomieu | reverse complement strand
GCCAGCTGATAAATTATCACAAAACACTTAAACACAGGAGACGTCTAATGATATAAAGGAAGGTAACATAGACAAGAAGACTCATACATGGACGTTCTTGGGAGCAGCACATGCAACAAATTAGACTTAACTTAAAAGGTCAACTTGCTTGCTTTTTTTCCTGAGCTTTCAACCACATCTGGTTGAAATAGAATTAGAAAAAGCTAGTAAGTAGACCCTTGAGTTCTGTCACACAAATAAAGATAAGAAAGACACTGTAGCTGCTGCTTACACTCATGTCTTTGCCGTGCAGCCGTTTGGTCTCCTGAACCAAGACGTTCTCCAGGATCTTGTAGTAGAGGATCTCGGCAAGTTTCAGCCGGTTCTCTGCAAAGTCTGAAACAAAAAGGCAGGAAGCTCATTTATATACCACGGTGATTCTGCTGCATCAGTGATCCCACAACAGTATTTTGTCCCAGGTTCCAAACTGAGAAAATAAATAAATAATAATAAACAAAAACAACATATATATTTTTATAGCGCCTTTTCAAGGATGCTTTTCACATAACTACAGACACACAACAAACAACAAAAGGAGGTCATTCTAGATTATATGCCTTGGTAAAGAGGTGGGTTTTTAGAAGGTTTTTGAAAGTGTCCAAAGAGGGAGCACCGCAGATCTCTGTGGGGATCGAATTCCAGATGGTGGGGCTGCAACGCTGAAGGCTCTGTCCCCAAAAGTCCGCAGTCTGGTGTGGGGGACAGAGAGCAAGCCCTTTGTAAACAATAAAGTATGTTTACGTTGTCGGTGGACCTTGCTGGGTACTCCATAAAGGACACCATTGCAGTAGTCCAAGCGGGAGGTGATGAAGACATGAGTGACTCTGCCACAGGGTCGAAGTCAGGAGATATTATTTTTTAGTTGATATTTTTTACTGCAGCTGGAGGATTCAGTGGGAAGAAAAGATCCTCTAATAACATGACGTATGTTGGTTGAGGCAGCTCCTGGTGGAGACATCGGCACTGTTACGGTACAAAATGGTGAGACTGACAATTGTTTCTGAATGACTCGCCTGAATGTTTATCAAATATGCTTCATTTTGTTTGTTTCATGGAATTTGAATCCAGTTTTAAAATGTTACACACAGAACATTTAAATGTCAAATGTGAGGAAACTGAGGATACCCCACCAAGAAATAGTTGTGTTTATTTGTGTGCATGCGTGTGGTGTACCTATGTGAGAGCCAGGCATGTCCTCTGAGTCGTTGGTGTAATGTTCTTTGAAGGTTTGTCCCAGCGTCTTTACTCTTGCCAGGATGGCCTCTGTGGGATCTCTGGAGCACGACCTTAAATAACAGCACAGGACACACGGTTTTATATACACAAAATATACAGTAACGCATCTTTAAATTAAAGCAATGTTTTTGAAGTTTCAAATGTTTAGAATTTAAAAGCAGTATGTGCAACTGAAATCCCAAATTAAACAATGAAAATGTGTCTAACGAAAAGTAGAAAGCAAACTTTTTTAATTAAATGATTATGCCATGTTCTAGCCATGTTAGACAAAGTACTTCTGAGAAATTCTTCCAAACCTTCATTTATTTCTGGAATTCAAATTTTATGTCTGAGGAGGAAATGATGACTGATAAATGAATCATTTGGTCTTCACAGGTAAGTGGAATCCAAAGTCATGTCTGAAACTTTGACCAAAGAAAGCAAATCTTTAAAAAAGGAGCTGTAAGTGACAATCACTACTAAATGTTGCACTAGAGCACCAGCATCAATCAAAACAAACTCCACAAAAACAGTAATTTTAATAAAACACACTTCATTCAATCATTAAATCATGTTCCAACAATCACCAACCCTGGTTTGGCTTAAATAAATCTTCACCGTGTTACATGAGCAAAGAAACGGCCGTTGTTGAGCATGCATGCACTAACATGCACGCACAGCCGGACCGGCCATCGAATCAAAGAGCAGAGAAGCTCGGATGACAACACACACACGCCGTCATTCTCTGCTCAGGATGCTGATACTCCACCATTATTTAAAAAGCAAACAGTTATACACAGTACTATATTAATGTTCAGAATCTCTTACACAGAACCAACACTCCACTTCTATAACAGGATGCTAAAAACATGTTAGTTAGTGATTTTTAGAGGAGATCTGTTTACCTCTGGGCAGAGCCCGACTAGGTGTTTCCCCTCCGCTTCCAGTCTTTCTGCTAAGCTAACTGTCTTTAGCTTTGCACAAACGGTCAGAGGTAAGAGTGGTTATCAATCGTCGCATCCAACTCTCGGCAAGAAAGCAAATAAACTTGCAGCGTATTTTCGTCTGAAACTACAGGAAATCTCATCTACTCTACTCCCGTCTCCCTGCTCGCATTGCACTACTCGATCCTGGTCCAATGTACTCTTCGTTGCTCGACTGAAACAAACAGATGAGATACAGGCAGGGGAAACAGACAAAGACGGGAACTGACTTGAAGGTCTGCAGCAGCTGGTCGCTGGGGGCCGTCCTCAACCCGGCCACCATGCTCTGCAGCCGGCTCACACTCTGCGTCGCTGAAGAGACGGGCGTGACGAGCAGGTCCTTCTCTTTCAGGTAGACTCGACCCGTCAGAGGGGTGGAGGGAGCGAGAGAGCCGGACTGCACAGAGAGAGAGAGAGAGGTTGTTTCTGAGTGAGTGTGTGTTTATACCATCTGTGCGCCTCTGTAAAGTACATTGTGTGTGTAACAAACAGACAGGTTCAGTTTACCGTTGACCAAATGATCGGCGCTCTTTAAGCGCGTTCATGCACAACACTGTATGGACACATTGCCTGTCAAACTTTTGATTTTATTTATGAAGGGTTGCAACCGTACATATTTCTGCCCACATACTGTTGTATGTGGATTGACAATGCATTTGCACAATGCTTTCCTGATCACCTCTGGAGGTGGTCTGGACAATCGGATCACAATCTGTCCTCAGTGCGTCTTGGGTGCATTTACACCTGTACTTTTGTGTGGTCAAACGATATCCAATTGCAATCCGCTCACCCGAAATCCTCCATTGTTGTCCAGATACCTGACGGCTGTAGAAGCACAACCACACTGGATTCTTTCCCTTGAACAGCAGAGGTTTGGCTACATCCTGTAACTCTCCCACAAACACACCAGAGAGCCTCTCCGGGATGCTAGCTTAGCTACCACATAGAAACTTTTTAAAAAAAAAAACACACACAAAAATGTGCCTCTAGTGATGGTCAAAGCCCATCGGGACTCTCTGTGTTTCCAGCACGGATACTGAGAGTCTGACAGCTGCTGCTCATGGATGGTTAGCTCTGAGTACCAGCTCCATATGGCTGTTCTTGGCTACGTTCCTTACCTGCAGCCTCACGCAATACGTAGCTATGAGGCTGTCCTGTGCAGTCCTCTGCTGCATTGTTTGAATATGCTGAGAAAGACGGAGCTAGCAGAATTTGGGTGTGTGTAGTAACAGATAAGTGAGCCACACTGAACACACACACTGGAGTTTATTTTGACTCTTGACTGAAAAAAGTCCCCAACTGTCCACCTGTTTGAGTAATGTTTATTAAAAACTATAGTGGACATTTTCAGGAGCTTTTCAAAAAAAATTAAAAATAGATATGCGAGCTGTTTTAAAGTTTTACATCCTCAGTAGGAACCAATGGGCTTGGAGCTGACATCCTGCCCATAATCCAGAGACGGACTACCATGTTGTTGGTTTTGGTCTTTTCAAGTTTTTGTATGCTTGTCTATACCTTCTGTACCAGTGGATGTGTGTGTTTGTGTGTACCTTCTCTACATGTTGTTGCAGCTGCTTCTGAGCATTCGTCTGGCTGCCAGACTGTTCCTGAACAATCTTCCTCGGAGTCCCAATTTCCTCGTCGGCGTCGGCATCCAGGAACACTCGCTCATCAAAATCTCCCACCGTCAACACATACTCCTCATACTCCCTGTTTATGGCCTTACTGTACGCAACACACACACACACAGACACAGACGGGCAGTTAAACACAACAATATCTTACATTCAAACTTTTAATTCAGCAACATAAACTTGGAGACAGAAGTAAGAACTTTACATTTTCCCTCAATGTGACCCTTGACCTCTGATCCCTGATTGGCTTACTTGTTATCAATGAAGTTCTGAGGATCCATCAGTTCAGTCAAATGCTCCTCATTGCCTTTCAGGATCTGGTTGGGAAAAGACATTACGACAAACATTTGTTAACAATGACAGATAGATAAAAAGTAGGATATTATATAGAATAGAATAGAATAAAGTGAGTATGGAAGGAAGAAAGGAAGGAAGCCACAACACAGGAAACAAACCTGAATGAATATATGCGTGTGTTGTGTGTACCTGTCTCTGGAAGAGTTTCTGTATGTAGGGTTTGAAGTAGTGCTGTTTGATGCCTTTCGCTTCCACCACCAGCCCGTCATGTAGCTCGCATAACCTCTCCAACACACACGGAGGAGGCTCGTCCGGTGAAACGTGGCTGTCGATGCGGTACAGAGCAGGCAGACCTGCACACAAACACACAAGCACTTAAGCAAACACACCAGTACACAAATAGGCTACGTATATATGCGTTTAAAGAGGAATGCTGCCTGCACCGACTGATCTTAATGAGATAACTAACTAGCTGAGGCAAATGCACGTCTGTGTGAGTTAAAAAAAATCATAAAAGAAATGGAAGGAAACCGGAGAGGCATCTGACAGAAACAGAAGGACCTGGAGCTAAATTGACAGGAACACTGTATACACACACTGATGACATTACATCAGTACATACATTGAATGTTTGAAGCAAATAAACACAGACTACAGTAACATTCAAGTAAATAACGAGCTGTGGATTCATTCTAAACACAACTATACACGCACACACACGTCAAAGCCTCACCTCTGAACGTTGGGTTGATGAGGTCCTTCCTGTTGGCGCAGAGCAGAGCGTTGCCAAACACCAAGTCCAGACAGCAAAGCAGCAGGTGGTACGAGTTCACAAGGTCATCACCGATCATACGGAAGTTACCTTTACACACACAGGTCATGTATCACACAGAGGTAATCTGCAGTATAACAAGATACAACTACAATGAAGAACACTGGTTCCAGATTCTCACATGAGAGGATTGTGTGAATATTTTTTTAACAATTTATAGACAATTTACAGCAGAGGCTTAAAGATTTTCAGAGGTTTTCAAAGCTGCCAGCAAAAACATCACAGAGCTTGTAGCTCCTCAGCGGTCTGGATTTGTTTCTTTTTACCTTTAGTGTAGACAAACAGAGTCCAGCAGAACTTGAACACATCACTGATGTGACATGGCAGTCGCCTGCAGAGCCAAAGAGAGGACACACACTCCTGTTAGACTGGGCTGGGTGTCAGTGTGTGTGTGTGTGTTTGCTTGTCTCTCCATAAGCAGCAATCACAGAAAAGATAACTCAATATGACAGACAGAATAAAATCTTTGCACTTGTGTTTGCCAAGGATGGCAGTGTGTGCGTCGTGCCTGTGTTTCCTGCTGCGTGGCTGCCGTGGTGGCTCGGCTCCCTGCGGGTTCTGAAACATGTCCATGAAGATGGGCTCAAACTTGCGGAAGATCACAGTGGAAACCTCAAAGTTTCGCTCCAGTCTCTCCATGCGCAGCCTGAAGTCGTGCGGGAGGTTGGACATGTCGGCCCACTTCCTCATCTTAGAGAAGAACTGGATCAGACTGGGAGGACGGGGAGAGAAGTTTTAGAAGTAACTCACAAAAGCCAAAGCCTTACATCTAAAAAAAAGATATAAACAAAGTATCTGTAGCTCCAGAAATACATATTTAAATTCTTTAAAACTAATTGGAGGTCTTCAAGGTCATGATAAAGACAGAAAGCCAGATGTTTGTGAATCAGAGGTCTAAAATAAACTAAGAAAGCTCAAATATATTTTATGATGCAAACAGAATGCATTAAATCCTTAATACTGCAGCTCAATCGAGGAGTTAGAGGCATTTAGCTCAGACAGTCAATACTTGTTATACCATGTAACTGAAGTGAAGCATTTCCAACCAGGGACAGAAAAGCATCGAGTCAAATCACTACATAAAATAAACCCAAAATCCCAAATATACTGCAATTTCTCAAAACAGAATATAATGTGAAATAATATATAATTTATTACTCAGCTTTACTAACACAAACATTCTCATTGAATGGTTAAAAACTAACTTACTCAAAATTAAGACATTGTCATCCTTTTGATATCTTTGGATGACTTGGGGTGATGATGGTGCAGTGGATAGGACGCATGCCTTTGTTGTGACAGACCCGGGTTCAACTCCCCACTGTGACACCCACCATTGTCTCCTTGAGCAATACACTTAACCTCTATTGCTCCAGAGGTGTCCGACCTCTGACATGTATAGTAATTGTAATTTGCTTTGGATAAAAGCGTCAGCTAAATTAAGTAATGTAATGAAAATAAAGCCAGTGCTTTAAAAAACTTCCCTGCTGGATGCAAATCGTTATCTGTGATCTTTCTCTTTTTGCTAGACAGAAAAACTGAGAGTGGGAACATTTAGTAGTGAAGCTGTAATTACAACCGTTTCCATGTACTTTTAATACAGCTTTAGTTTGTAGTTTATGACCCAGTTCTTTTAAAGTTTTTGTTATACTTCAGTTACTCAACTTAAATCTTCAACTTTCAGTTCAATTAAAGAACATGTTCACGTGCCAAGCAATTCTTAATACAATACTAACATACTCGTATGTACATTGAAGGATCCTAAATGTTACAATACCAACTAAATCCTTAAAGGTTTACATGGTACACGCTGTGATCTGCCACATATGTTTGTGTTTACATTGTCAGGCACTGCAGAGGTACTGACCTGAGTTTGGCCGTGCGAAGGATCCTGGTGAGAGAGACACAGTTTCCTTCCATCAAGCCTTTACCCACTGTGGGAGTGGATCCCTTCCTGCAGGCTGCATACAGCGAACAGGCCAACCAGTGGACCACCTCTCCCTGCACAAACACAGCAACACGTGTACCCAAACGTTACATGTTATCTTCATTCTGCATGAACAGAAAGCTCATCAGTCACTTATCCACTTCCAGCACACAAACAAACTTATGCACATCAACAAGATCATGAAAATCTGCACAAAAACATTGTGAATGTGTCAAGAACACAACATAACGTGTAGTTGAAATTTTACTTGTTTTGTTTCTACATGTTCCCTCTTGCAGTCTTACTTTTAAGGTTTTATTTAACGACTGAAAAAGCTGATTATTTTTAATGAGGCTGGTGACGGCCACAAAATGACACTATTGACCCTGTGAGTCATAATTCTGTAGCATTTGACTGACAGCTACAGAAAACCTTCAACAAACAGATCATTATAAAACCTAGGAGACCGCACAACCATCCACACCAGGGAGCACAAACATTATTTTTCACTTGATTTTAGCTGAAACCATTCAGTAAATTTACTGATTATACCAGCTTCTTAAATGCCAGTATTTTTTTTGTATTTCTCTGTTTTATGCAACTACAAATTAAATTTGTTTGGGTTTTAAACTGGTGATTGGACAAGTTACGAGCAGTCTGAATTAGGTATTGCCGAATGTTCGGTCACCAAAAATAGCTCTTTTGGTGTTCGGCCTAATACATAAAAAGGCTGAAGAAATTTACTGAACAATTACGTTGACATGTCTGCAGCGTGGAAGCATTTTAAACTGTCCGAGAAAGACTCACCGTTTGCAGACACTGTTGTGCAGAATTGTCTTTTAGCACATCTACTCCATCTGTGGCTGACTTCTTAGAAAAGGCAACAAACGGTCTGACCCACTTTGAGTGTTCCTCTCACTCGTTTCTGATAAGGCGATTAAGCTAGCCGCACCAACATTTGGAGTGCACAAGTATTCAAGCCTTTATGGTAACTGAAATGGCCCAGTGCGAGCTGACAGGCAGTTTTGCGCCTTTATCCTGTCAATTTCTCTTTTTACAAAAACATGTGTTGCAGTATGAGAGTCCTACCTGAAGAGAGGCTGTGAAGTCTTCATGTTACACGATACGTGAACCACATACAACATTATTTATCAAATTGGGTCGGACTTGATGAATTTAGTGCGAGGATACACGTCTGGTTTTTGCCCAGTTTTCAAAATAAGGAGTCTATACAGTACGGAAATAAGATTAATTGGATTATATTCACATAAAGTATAAAACATATTACGTGTCCATTCAAAGTAAATGGACACATGTAATTTACTTTACTGGACCCTCTCGGGCCTCAGACCCAACCACCATAGTCTCTCCAAATCCTGTGGGAAACACTGAGTAAAATGCACATTTTGACTATTTAATTTATGCAATGGTAAAAAAAGACATATGAAAGGAAATATTTAAATGTACTTGTTTGCTGTTCAGCAATTTTTTTCGGTGCATCCCTAATCTGATTGTGTCGTATTTCTACATTTTATAGCTTAATTAATCAACAGTCAGGGAAATGGCCTGAAGCTTAATCTATAATCGAAACATCAGCAGTCCTACACTGTCTTCTTTTAAAAACCCTTAATCACCACACAATAGGCAATCTGACCAGTATCTTATCTGATTTGGTTTGCAACACGAACCCTTACTGTAAGTGGTATTGGCTTCAGTTACATAATAAATTAAATGTATTAATTCTTAATGAAAGCAGCTTTTTCTTCTGCCACATAGTAACTAATGAATTATGACAATTAAAACAGATAAATGTCACTTTGTAGAATGACATAAGACCAAAGCAGCTGTTAGCTGAGTGGATAAATTAAGTGGCATGTGACGTTAAGTGCCATTTAGCCAGCGAGGCGGCTGCTACTTCTCCCTCTTATCCTTCACTGTGGAGCTAAGTCATAATTACACATCTGTAAAGTCACTTGGATCCCTGCGTTCAATAACAATGACGTAATCACTGGTTCAGGTTTGGACATAGGGGCGAATGCAGACAAACAAGTTGTCTTGTCACAACATGTCAGTTAACCAAAACAACAGTGCCGCACAAACACCTGATCGACACTATGTCTGAAGCTGATGGGAGAATTTAGATGTCAAAGTTAATATCACTTATATAAATTCAGTGGACATTTTATTAGGTGTAACTTTCTTTTGAAAGTACATCTGAAACAATTAGATGATTAGGATGATTGACAGGAAACTATTCTCACACTAATTTAATAATTATTTACATCCGTATTAAGCAAGAAAGTCAATCATTCTCTGCTCCAACTTCTTGTCTGTGAGGATTTTCTGCTTTTAATTTCATCATTAACTGAATATATTTGGGTTTTCTGCTCCTAGTTGGACCAAACAACACATTACTTTGGAAGAGTTAATGGCCATTTTCCCCACTATGACATTTCTGACATTTTAAAGACCAAACAATGCACAGATTAATCAATAATGATGATAAGTTGCAGCCCTATCTGAAAGTGTATTATTGTTTATATTAGAAGATGCTTTCTCTCTCTCATTGAAATGTGAATATGTGGCTGTTTCTTCAGCTGTCGGTCAAAATAAGACTGTGGTGGAAGAAGTACTTAAGTAGAAGTAGCAATAGACCAGTACAGAAATAATCTGGTACAAGTAAAAGTACTCACTGTGTACAATGGCCCATTTCAGAATAAAGTACATTTTATTACTTTATATTATTGATCGCTTTAACGTTGTAGTAAAGGTGGAGCTAATTGTTATTACTTTATATACTGTCTGCCAGGGAGGCTAGCTTGTGATTTATACTTTGTGTAATTAATCTGAATCTGCAAAGCAACTAGTTTTCAAATAAGTGTAATGAAGAAAATAAAACTCCACCTCTGAAGTGTAACATTAGTGGAGTAGAAGTATAAAATAGCAGAAAATGGACAAAATGTTACTCAACTAAAGCACATAAAGTAAATGCACCACTGTGAAGTAAACAATCTTAAATAACCATGTTGGGCTCTATGTGTGTGTGTGTGGGGGGGGGCTGCAGACAATCTAGATACTTTACCGTGTATATAGTATACTGCATATAAGACTAAACGTTATTAAGTAGGTGAATCTAAATAATAATAAAAATCTGAAAGCGTCTTCAGTTGAAGCCCTTTAACCCAGTGTCTGTGTCCTACACTTAGTTTAGTTCTGCAAGGAGTTAGAGGAGAGGTTACTTACCTCTAGTGTAACGTTATGTATTTTACATCTAGTGTATTTTACCTCCAGTGTGTACTTTTGTATTTTACCTCCAGTGTGTATGTATTCCATATGGCAGTGAAGTTCTCCATGGCTTCAGTGGCAGTTTGCTCGTCCATGTTCAGCTCCTGACACAACGTCTCCAGACTCCTCCGGACGGAGCTCTCCTCCATCCTCCCCGACTCAGAATCCGACGACTCTTCGCCCCGCATTCGTACAAACTTACTGTTACAGTTTCCGCCAAGTTTAAAACCCCCCTAGAGTTGAAATCTAAACACGAAAACACGTCGCCCACCCACCTACACGCATCGAAACAACAACAGATTTCCCCACGACCGGCGGACTTCCGCTAAACCGTCCCCACAATGCAGCGCGTTGGCGCGAAAACTACTGAACGTCGACCAATCAGAGGCGAGGGAAGCGTCGGGCCCCAACCCCCTTCCCCACGCGCGTCTCCTCCTGCTCTCGTGCTTCTTCTTCCTTTACAAAGCAGCCTGTAAAAAAACAACAATAATCTTACTTTTGTTGACTTTCTTACAGTCAAATAGGCTTTTTTCCCCCCTGAACTTTACTCGTATCACAATAAAACTTCACAAACTAAATGTCTAGTCAGTGTCTAGTTATTTTTTAATATGCAAATGAGGTATTTACTCAATAAGTGTGCGCTAATTAATTCTCATATCACACAAATTCATTTATCAGCACATTGAAGAGTCAGATGGGTATTTTTTTAATTTAATTGTGACCACTTTATTTTTTATTATTTTCTTATGCAAATTAGGTATTTCCTCAACGCAAATTTGTAGTTATTCTGCTATATTTTTATATTTAGTCAATTTATATATTTATAAAAATACAAATCCTCTCCCCCTGTATTAATGTCAGCACAACATCGACCCATGCACATGTAAATATCTGGCACATTGTTCTTTCTTTTATTATTATTTTATAACTTGCATGTGTTTATTCCATATTAATGTGTTTTTACATTTATTTATGTCAACTGTATGTTTGTCTACGCGTGTAGCAACTTATCACCAAATCAAATTCCTTGTACTTGGAAAATACTACTTGGAAAAAAAGCTCTTTCTGATTCTGACTCTGAAATATGCGCTAATTTGCATATCACAGATACAGATAAAATAAAGAAATTTAAAAAATAAATCCTACCGACTGTGGACATCCCCTGAATTTTCCTCTAGCGCCAATCTTTGGTTATTTAGGGAAAATGCAGGTACAATGTAGTCATGCACCATTTGCATTGTGAGGGTTTCTCAACTGATCAAATTGAAAATATTATATCCCTAACATCCGTGTTTAATTTCTGGTTTTAGTCTATTGAGAGTGGATTCCCAATCTAAATTCCTATCTGATCCACATGTGAGATTTCTATATACTGTATGTAGATGGGTAGAAAGTCTTCTCAAACAGCATTTGGATTTGTCAGACTTTCTCAGATGGAGCAGAAACTTGCGACTGAAGTTATTTTAACGTTACCCTGAATCTAAGACTACTCTGGAAGCTTCATAAAAGTATTGTAAAAGTACATTACAGTAGCTGTAGCATTTCCACACTGTTCCTTGTTGAAGTGCACATAGATAAAACAACCACTAGAGGGAAGTGCTCAGCCATAATGCAACAGTGAGCACTCCACCCATAATGTGACCTTATTGCTTCTGAGCACTGCCGTTATTTAAACAATTTATATATGCAGTAGTTTCTATATAAAAAAGAAACTGCAAGATTGATCATTTATTATGTGCATTCTCACATACTGTATATGCACAAATGCACATTTTGTGTAATGTGATTAAATTCACCCACTATCACAAAGGTATATTCTGTATTCATGCCATTAATTCAGGATCTTAGCTTGTTGTTAAAGATATGTTGAAAAGCAAAACAAATGTTAATCATATCAAATAGATATATATTGGTAACAGGTCCAAATACAATTTAAATCATACAAACAAGCATGTGCAAAAAGTACCGTAAGTGTTAATTACTTATACTTTTTAATACTAGTCTATATTTCATTTGTATGCTTTATTTTGAAATTCAAATGAGCAAGTTCTCTGCAGACCTTTCTCTAAAAAGGTTTTAAGGAAGCAGGAAGGAAAAACTCTCCAAAACCTATTTGTTCATGTTCATTTTATTTGTGAAAGCAACAGCAGACAAAGAAAGTTAAACCCAAACACCACATCTGTAGATGAAGACTACTAGTTCATTTGAAAGACCTTCAGAGTATAAAACTGAGCAGGCAAACAAAACTGTTTTGGATACATAAAGCACGGCTAAGCACACCTGTAGCAGGACATCCCCAAAATTGTTTTTAAGACTACAGTATTTTATCATTTCTATAATCTCACTACAATAGAAAATACTACAGCATGCTTCAGTGTTTGTTAGAAGACTAGACCTGACAGATTATAAACACGTTTAAATCCTTCTATGCTGTAAACTATATTAGAAACAAAAAATCTCAGCACTTTTCGACTTAATTTTACACGTTTTATTGTATAGATTATTAAATGTTTTGTTCTACAGTAAAAAGTTAAAGTTAGTAATCCAGTGCCCCACCTGCACCCTCAGAGATCTTTATAGAGATATTCTTTGTGTGTGTGTGTGTGTGTGTGTGTGTGTGTGTGTGTGTGTGTGTGTGTGTGTGTTGTGGTACATGCATGCAGTGGTGGAGGAAGATACTTAAAAGTACTAATACCACACTGTAAAAATACTTGCTTTTAAGTAAAAATCCTGCGTTGAAAAGTAAACTTTAAGCAAAAGTGTGTAAGTATAATCAGGTAAATTTACTTAAAGTATTAAAAGTAAAAGTACTCAGTGCAGTAAAATGTCCCTTGTGACTGTTATACTATTATATATTCTCTCATCAGATTATTATTAATCATGCATTAACGTAAAAGCAGAATTCTACTGCTGTAGTTGTTGAGGTTAAGCTTATTTAGAACTATTTTGTATCAGACTGCAACTAATGATTATTTTAATTGTGGATTCATCTGCTGACAGTTTTCTCCATTAACAGATTGATTGTTTGGTTTGTAAAAATTCTGATAAAAGTGAGAAATGCTGTCACAGTTATTACCGAGAGCCCAAAGTGACACCTTCACAATGCAACATTATTAACAATACATTCAAACAGCAAATCTCCACAGTTGTAAAGCTAAAACCATGAAATGCTTGTACAGACTTAAACAATCAAAATATGTATTTTATTTATTTTATGAGCTCTTCATATGTTTTGTGTGCAAAAATTCTTAATTTGTTTAGTAACTACAACTAAAGCTGTCAAAAATATTGCAGTGCAATAAAAAGTATGTTTTCCTCTGAAATGTGGTAGAGTAAAAGTACAAAGCAGCATGAGAAGAAAAGACTCAAGTAATGTACAAGTACCAAAAGTTTGTACTTCAGTACAGTACTTGAGTATCATTCCACCACTGCCTGCATGCTGTGTGTGTGTGTGTGTGTGTGTCTCCTCTCAGTGAGTGAAGTATCTGCTGTTGTCTCTGGTCTCAGTTGTCTTTATCAGCAGTTTTGGAGCAGGAGAGCTGGTGTTACTGTGGTAGCCATTATTACTTTTAGTACCTGGAGAGAGGATGAGAGAAACAGAAAAAACAAACAAGGAAATTAAATGTATTTTTTTAAATTACGTTTAAATTGTAGGGACGGGCCATACCATAAAAAAATGCATGAAGACAATAAAATTCACCTGGAACAACACATGAATGGCTTTTAAAGTAATTTAGAACATGAGGTAGTGGTGCAATGCAGCCTCTTGTGGCCGAAATAAGTATTACAAAAACAAACACAAAAATCTTGCTCACCTGCTAAAACCTTTTTTTCACTGTTCATAAGTCACATGTCTCTCAGGGCTTCTTTAGAAACTTGTCACAATTTTAAAAAAAGGGAGCTTCCAAGGATGAACAGTAAATAAGTATAATGCGCAGCATCATTTAACCTTAGTGTATTATTCATTTCATGCACCAGATTTACTTGGTGTGTACTTTATTGTCCTTGTCCAATAATGCACTATTAAAACAAAAAGGATTGCTTTAGATCAAATTAAGATAAAGGGAGAGGAGGATGACTAGCTTTGTTTGTGACTTACTATAGTTGGAGATGGACTGGATGTTGAGGATGGACTGCTGTCCAATTCTGCAGCAGAAGAAACAGTTAGAGTTCAAGATAGTTAACGTCGTACTGAAGGACATAATCACACCTCCCGTTCCCTTCTTCACCCCTCCTCTCACCTGTCCTCCTCTCCTTCCAGCAGCTTCCTGTAGGTGGCGATCTCAATGTCCAGAGCCAGTTTCAGGTTCATCAGGTCCTGCAGGTGAAAAACAAAGTGACCCTCATGATTTTTTAGACCAATTTGACACCTAACTGACTGATAAAATAAACATAAACCTCAGCTCTACATGTTAAAGTCATTCTCATGTTGCACTATTTTACATTGAACTGATCTGCTATGCTGGTCTTCTTCTTTTAAATGTTACCATACCATTATCTGTCATTTGCACTACCTTCATCCCCACTACTACCTAATGTCCTTTTTGCACTATGACTTACAAATTACTCTGATAATGTACATATTGTACATGTTTTTTGTGTGTATTTATATACGTAACTGCATATCTTAATTGTAAATAGGATTTACTTTTTTTAGTTCTTGCTTTAGTACTACTTTTATATACTTATATTATATTGCATATGTTTGTTTTATTCTAGTTTAAATATTTGAATATCTTTTTATTTCTATGTGTTATTTCCAGCATGAAAGAGTCTATTATACTGCATAATGATAATAATGCTCTGACACCCACGCACGTCTCTCTCACTCACCTGAAACTCTCGAAGCTGTCTGGCCATGTCTTGTTTGGCTCTCTGCAGTGCGTCCTCCAGGTCTCTGGTCCGGGCTTTGGCTTCTTTCACAGCCAGCTCTCCACGCTCCTCTGACTCAGCCAGCTGGTTCTCCAGGCTGCCTCGCTGAGGCGGGATAGGGACATAGAAATCATCCAATGCTGATCTCAAATGATCTGCATAAAAATGAAGTGCATAAAAGTGCTACCAGGCTGAATATTTCCTGCAGCCGTACCTGCGCTTTGACAGCCTCTATCTCGCTCTGCAGTCGGCTGATCAGTCGGTTGACCTCGCCCACTTCTCCCTTCACAACGCGGAGCTCGTCTCCATACTGGCTGGCCTGCACTGACATTTGGTCGAACTACAGACAGAGGAAGGTCAATATTAGCTGCATCGCTGCCTTGTCTCTTTGATATGGGGCCACAAAAGAGATTTATTTTATTATCTTCAAACAATTATAGTTTAATTTTGATATTTCTCAAAGTGAGAAAATACGTGTTTTTGCAATCTTGGGTGAACTGATCCAAATCCTTCAAGTGTTTAAACTCCAACTAGTTTAATTAACTAAGTACATGTACTCAAATACAGTACTTAAGTACTAATTTGAGCTACTTGAATATTTTCTAATTTATGCCACTTTATACTTCTACTTCACTACATTTATTTAACACTAAAAGTTTCAAGTTACTTTCATACTAAGATTTGAAAAAAAATATGATCAGTTTATAAAAAATGATGCAGTGTTATAGATGAATCTACCCAGCAGTACATGAAGTAGTTAAAATTCACTCCACCTCAACCCACAACAATAAAATGCAAATATAGATCACTAATAATATAAAATAACACTTGCAATTCTGCATAATAAGTGATAAGAATATGTTGCTAATACTTCTATAGTTTTACTCAAATAAAATGTTTAACTTAATGGAGTAATGGAGTATATAGTAGTATTACTGGTTTTACAAATCAACTGTATGATGTCTCTGTTGCAGTGCACTCTGTAGGCTGATAGATTGGATTATAATGGATACTGGTGAGGGAAATTTTATTTGCTGAAGCTCAGCAAACTGCTGCTGGAGTGACCAAGAACATGCTCTCTGCACATGTTAACTGTCAATAATTTGATATGAGCTTAAACATGACTACAGATAGATGTTAAAATGTCTGTATAACCAGATCTCAATTATTCACAAGATAGGATATAAAAAAGATATTCAGGCCACATGAAACAATACTGGAAGATAAGAGCAGAGACAGATAGGATGGCTGCAGCTGCTAATGGAAAATGGGAGGTTTCTGGGCTTAAAGAAAGATTAGACAGAAGCTGAAACTTGTCCAAAACCCCACAGATAAATGGGTTGGGTAAGGATGAGAATAAGAAGACACTTAATAACTGTCACTAGATGCGGGGAGAGTAGAGAAAACTGCAGAGTTCTCAGAACAGTGGTTAATGACCCTAAACACACATACTGAATATCAATAATAGCACATGAATAAATTGGGAAGACATATATGTTATAGTTATCAGTGCGAGGGGCCAGAAGTACATACACACACTGAAGTTCTGGAGTATATATGTGTGTATTACATTTGATTTTCAGTTATGTTCTGTGATTTGGAAATAAAGTCTAACCAAGTGGCTTAAAGTTGTCTATCTGCCTCTCATCTTTGTGTTTTGTCTGACTGAAAGTTAGAGTACTGACTAAAGAAATCTTTCACAACACTCAATATCTTTTCTTTTGCACCTTCAGACGGATTGTCAACGTGTCCAGTTTCCTCGTCCTTACTTTGTTCTTGTACCAGGCCTCTGCCTCCTCTCGGCTGCGGGCTGCGATATCCTCGTACTGGGCTTTGACCTCAGCGACAATCTGCTCCATGTTCAGGCTGCGACTGTTGTCCATTTGCACCACCACCGAGGTGTCTTTGATGCTGGCCTGCAGCTCACGCAGCTCCTGGTCAGGGAGCACGAAACAAAATATAAGTGAGACAGACACAGAATATACCATCATGTATATGTATTGTAATATGTAGGATTTAAATAAGTTTGGTTCAAAAACCCTCTGGGCAACATGGATATTGTTGAGTGGTTCTTTCTTTAGCAGTTACAAAGTTATGTTGGATACACTGACTTTTAAGATAAAAAAAATCCAGTTTAGTTGTAGCTGTTTGATTAATCAGACATGCGTTAGGTATTGACATATTATAATCATGAACAAAAAGGAACTAAAATACTATTAAATGTCTTTATAGATTCATCTTAAACTATCCAACTATCTTAACTATCACTCATTCAAGAGCTTATTGGCTCACCACTGAACTGATGAAGACTTTAAAAATATTTTTTTACATGAAATATATAAAATTGTTATCAGTTTGTTGTTGTTTGTTATCAATTACAGATAGATAGATAGATAGATAGATATATCGATGGTTTGGATGTGGACAGAAATAGGGCTGCAGTGCCTTCAACTAGCAATTATTTTCATGATCGACTAATCTGACACTTTCCCCCCCCAATGCATCATTGGGTCTATTAAAAAAAAACAGCACAAAAAAACTAAAAATATTCAGTTTACTACAATGTAGAACAAGGAGAAGAAGCGAATTCTTACATTTCAGAACCTGGAACCAACAAATGTTTGGCAATTATTGCTAATATGAGTAGTGGAGTAGTAGTGGATAGTTGCAACTAAGTGTTGGTTTACTAGTCAGAAGAATGTATAACAAAGGTAGGGCAATGCTACAGTGGTAAAGAGAAGTAAACATACTTTAACTTGATAAAACAAGTACAAATACAAAAAACATGCATGCAAATAAAGAAAAAATCTTCATCATTTAGCCATCACGTGTTGCATTTGGAAGAAAACATTTCAAATGAGTAAAAAACAAGAACATTTAAAATATTAATCAATTTGATGACACAAAAGAAAAAGGATCTTGATTGTCTGATATAAAAACATCAGCAGAATCAGTTAGTGTTTATAGTCGACTCTCCAATGACACAAAGACTGAAAAAAATAAACCAAAGGAAAGTGTGACAGAGTAAAAAGAACTAACTGGATACCAGAAGGAACAAGTGACCAAATAAAGAAATACAGGAAGATGGCTGTTTTGATAAATCTTAAATCTTTTCACCACCTCAATGTTTCAAAGCCTGAAATCATCCAATACCTCCTCATAGATGTTGCGCAGGAAGTTGATTTCATCAGTCAGAGCTCCCACCTTATCCTCCAGATCTGCCTTCACCAGGTAGGCCGAGTCTACATCCTGAACACACACAGACAAACAAATACCATACACAGAGATTAAACAAGACAAAAGCATCTACAGACATGCTAGCTGCTCTGAGAGGCAGTGGTTTGAGCAAAATGCTAATGCTAGCATAGCAGCTGGGTCACAAAGACAATGCTAACATGCTGATGTTTAGGGGACATACTGTAATGTTTACTATGTTCACTACCTTAGTTTATCGTGTCAGCCTGCTAACATATGCTAATTAGCACTTGAGACAAAGAACAGTTGAGCCTTCATTAGTTCTGCAGGTGTTTGGTCAAAAAGTTCTGACAAATTAAGACTCTGATCTGAAGATGGCGCTAGACAAAAAGTTTGGGGATCACCAAAATAATTATTGTATTTCAGCCTGGGCTGAGTGACCGACATGCTGCTACCCTGGCTAAAAACACTGAGAGAAAAGTTGTGTAAAACCTGCATGTGCTAATGAACACGTTTAGTCTTTCTGTTGCAGCCTCACAGTGTCATGTTGGGACAAAACAAAAGACACAACAGACAAGAAAGAGAATGAGACAAAGGCCCCTTTCACACGTGAAACCAGCAACACTTTAGGGCTCAGTTGTCTGTACAAGGTTGTGGCTTCGTATTTCACTCTGCCCTGGGAGGCAGGAGCAACGTCCAGTGAATCTCCCCCCCCAAACAGCCATACATAGTGTATTGAAAATAAATTTGGATGAATTAAAATCCAGACAATGTGTGTCCCATAGAGAGCAGCAGGAAGACACATTTAGTCAGCAAGCTTCAAATTCTGCCATGTCACTAAATGTACCGTTAAGTTTTAGGTTGTAGGTTAAATCTTTGGTAATTTGTAGTCAATCTACCCCTTGGTTTTGGATCTGTCCACAGTGGTGCTGTGCTTTGTTCATGATTGCAATGACAATGCACTCTGCAGATGATTAAACTAAAAGGCACTAAACTAAAACAAGGGAACAAGGAAACGTCAGGGGATCATCAAAGTCATAGGATTCATCTTCTGGTTACCATGAATATCTATGCAAAATGTTTTGCCAGTCAGAAGATATTTCTCAACCTGCTTGTGACGCTACAAGAAAACATAGTAGATCACCAAATAGGATTTATCCTCTAGGGACCAACTACATCTGAACCAAATTTCATAACAATCCATCAAATAGTTGCTGAGATATTTCAGCCTTGACCAAAATGGTGAACCGACCACCAGACTGACAGACACTGTCATCCTTAGAGCCATGGCTAAAAATAATCCAACAGCAAAGATGATTTTTGAAAATCCTTCAAGGATCTGAGTTGGAAAATTGCCAAAGTATCTTATTTAGTTATATAGTTTATGGGTTTGATCCATGTGGGAATGCGGAGTGGTCGGACAATAAGGACAAAGGAAAAGGACAATAGACTGGTTCATCTTACTCACCACACCTGTTAATGTATGAATGAATGTGTCTGTGTGTGTGTATGCTGACCTTCTTTAGGATAACAAAGTCATTCTCCAGGTTGTTTCTCTTGTTAATCTCGTCTTCATATCTGCAACAGGCACAGGTCACAAATAATTTAAACTTGGATATTACAGAACACAAATGTACTAATCTCAGTACCACAGTGACATTATTTACTTGTGCTTGTAGTCCTCCACCAGACCCTGCATGTTCCTCAGCTCTCCGTCCAGTTTGATCTTGTCGTTGTTGACCACGTCCATCTGGCGCCTGAGACCTGCCATGTAGGCCTCAAACATGGGCTCCACGTTGGATCTGGCCAACCCTTGGCCCTGCAGCAGCTCCAGTTTGGTCTCAAGCATTTTATTCTGCTGCTCCAGGAAACGTACCTGGATGAAGCCGAGGGGCAAACATGAGAAAGAAATTGTAGTCAAAGGGTTTGTATAGTTTGTATGTATAACTTTCATGGCACGATACATCTCATAAATTTTATGTTGAGGTCATTTTTGTGTATTTCAATCGTAAAGCTATAAAGATAAGTCAATTAATCAGTCGACAGCAACTGTTTTGATAATTGAAAACGCCCCATTCTCCTACTTCCAGCATGTTAGAGGTGAATATTTACTGGTTTTCCTTTTAGTCTTCTCTGCTAGTAAATTGAATATCTTTGGACTGTTGATTGAACAAAACAAACAATTTGAAGATGACGTCTTCAGTTATGGGAATTTGCATTGCCATTTTACAGACCAAATGATGAATCAATTTATCAAGAAAATACTTGGTATATTAATCAGTAAGGAAATAGTTAATGAATAATGTCCTTCCTTGGAAACACAGAGGTTAAAGAAACAGCACCATTCCAGCTGATAACCAACTCGCTCTGAATGTCAACACCTGACTGGACTCAGAGCCTGTATCCGCACGGCTCATGTTTCCAGCCTGCGGCCGGGTGTATCCACCACCTATTATACCTCCTGCCTCCAACACAAAGCCTGTGTTCTGTTCAGAGCAGAATAATCTCCCTCTGTGACACAACCACACCGTGTCTGACCTGATTCATCAGGTTACAACCCGAGTCAATGGGATGGAAATGGGACAGATAGCTTAAATATCCAGTGGCTAAATACCACTGGTTCAGGGTTTAAATAGCTGTTTAAATCCCAGAGGCATCCACTGAATTATTGGCTCTGTTTTAAGGCTTCGAGTCCCTGTGTTTTCATTAACTGTTTCAGGTGTAGCTGGGGATAGTTTCTGCATTAATCACCATCAACACAATGCTATCACATTTCCCTTTGATCTTGGGTAATTAATATATTTTAACTGGGTTAGTATCATGCAACAAATAATACTTTGTCTGCCTCTTCCATCAGACAAATTACTTCTCTGCATGAGGGAAAGCAGCTCTTTAATGTTTCAGTGCCGCTGGGGCCCGTCGGGGTTAGATTACACAAGTAATTGCAGGGTCAGATTATTCATGAGTGGACTCGACTTTGCCTTTCAGTGATTTTCTCATTTGTGAATGCATGGCTGAAGAGTATGAGAAGGGGTTTCACTGCCACAATGTCCAAGCTTCTGGTCAAAATCTAGAGGGAGTGCAGCATATTTGAATTTAATTGATTTTTTCCTAAATGTAGCGGCACCAAACAGATTCCAGGTTTGAATTTATGTAAATAAATCAGCAATACAATCTTGGATCACTAAACATAGAGCAAACAAACTGTAATAGATTAAATAAAGAGCCCGGGTTGAGGTCAACCTACCTCTCCTGCAGAAAAGAGCTCATACAAATCCAAGAAGAGCAAACAAAGCCTCTTTTGTGTGCTACCCGTTATCTGGGAAGTCACATCAACCATCTCATTTACAGAGACGGATGGACAAGCTTTCAAATGTTTACTGGAATGTTTCACAATATTTTGTCTTAGAATACTGAAACTGATATCGTGAGGAACTTTTTCAGCAACATTTACCAAAATTTTGTACTTTTTTGTATGTATGTTTTTGTTCTTATATTGCTTCGCTTACAACAAAGCAAAATCACACTTCTGAATCAATCTGAAATAGATTATAACAGCCTCGAGATCAATTTAAATATTTTTGTGAACAATGTTTGTTGTAACAATGTTACTTATTAAAAAACTGTCATCTCTCTCATTTATTTAGATTAATTTATTTTATTTCATTCAAATAATTCTTATCTGTTTTCTTACACTGTAGTCTGTCTCTGTGCTGCTAAAACATGAACACCATATCTGAACTTAGTGCAGAACTTTTCACTCTTTTTTGCACAGTGAAGTTAAATGTCAGCATATATTCCTCTAAACATGACACAGCATGAGTATAATGACCATAGGACATGTCAAAGACTTGAACCAACCTTCTAGATCAATACTATATCAGCATATGATTGACTCAAAAAAGCTAGGTTAGTGTTGTACTCTGGCACTCTGTCTCTGTATGCCTCAAGCGTATCTCTACGGATGTGAGAAGCCAACAATGTCTCTTTTGTGCGAGTGTGTTACCTACTCCGTGAGAAAGCGGAGATGGTCCCTAAGTACAGTATCAATGTCCATCATTATCACAAAACTGGTCACTCTTTCTGTGGGAAATGTCTGCAGGCAGTGTTCTTCAAGAACCTCAACACAGCTACTTATCAGATTTACTTCCCTATTTAACACCTAGTATTTCACTTTTTTACTACTAGCCTAATGTCTAAAAAACATGTGATTGGAAAAATAAAAATGTAAACGTAATCTAAAATGTCGGTCAAATTAGCTCATTCAGGCTCTTATGTATGAGATTAGCATGTGTTATTATTGGGACCTCGTAAAAGTCTTCATTAAGGAACCTGCAGCTTCTCTCGGCTTTACAGAACATCATAGAGTTTCAGCTCATTGTTTACCTGTCTGGCTATGGCTTTACTGTTTTCAGAGAAAAAGCTGTAAAAAGCAACTGAACACTACATGCTCAGCAAACAACAGACTGAAACAGAAACCAGCAGCTGGTGAACATAGTGGAGCATTTAGCAGCTAAAGAGCCAGATATTTGCCTCAGGAGGTGGTGGAGACCAAACACAGAGCTAAAACACAAGTGGACTTTAATCTACAATAATACTACAGAGAAAACTAACAAATTCTTACATTTTATAGTTTTTTTGCTTGTAAAATTGTGCAAGTGATTTATCAGTATTTAAAATAGTTTCTGTAATTGACTAATCGACCAACAGCTTCAGATCTCGTCTCTTTACCTTATCTATGAAGCTTGCAAAGCGGTTGTTGAGGCTTTTGATCTGCTCCTTCTCATGGGCTCGGCTCATGGACAGGCTGGGGTCGATCTCCAGGTTCAGGGGGGCCAGCAGGCTTTTATTGACCGACAGGGATGCCAGTGGGGCGCCAACGCCTTGGTGATGCCCGTTGGTTCCCGCGTAGAGAGAGCTGCTGCTCAGAGAGATGCCGCTGAAACCCCCCTGAACTTGACCGAAACCGCTCAGCCTCCTCGACCCACTGCTGCTCCGCACGGAGTTACTGGAGCTGATTCGCTTGGTACGACTCAGGCTCATGGTGGAGGCAGAGACGGTGGGATGCAGAGATGAATAGAGAGTGAGAGGCGGTGTGATGAAAAGATGGAGATATGAATGAATGGAGCAAGGGTGGGATTGAAAGGAAGCAGGTGGTGGAAAGACGAGACAGCTGGAAGAAGATATTAGGAAGAGACGAGGGAAACAAGAGAAGAAGAAAAAAGCTGTTTACAATGAAATGCAGGTTAATAGGAAGATGAATAAACTGAACAAAGACAGAAGACCTGCAGAAAACAGGCTGCGCTGAGCAGAGAGTGAATGACTGAGTTGCAAAGAGAAGTGACACAGGTGAGTATAAGATGTCTGACCACCGTGAGGCATCTCAGGTGTCTCTGGCCTTTTAATCCTCCCCAGGGTGGAGTCATGAGAGGAGGGGAGGACTGGAGCACAAGAGGGCTGTCGTGTCAGATATCTAGTGTTTCAGATTTTAAGGGGAAATGTAAATAAGTGTTGCCTGTAAAAGCAAGTGCTGAAGATGGGCATGTCTCTGCTAAAGAGCCAGAAAAGGTCAAAATGAAACATCTAATTCACAGCCTAAGCACTAAATTAACCTTAACTACATTGGAGACCTGTCATCAAACAGCTGACTTGTACCTGATCTACAAATGTTCTTTATAATGGCATGGGAGGCCTGTTTAAGTATGGACGTTAGTGTGCATTGGGCTGTATTAAGAGTGATACTCAACATTTACGAAGTTTGGGAGGTGCAAGTCTTTTTTTTAGCCTTTATGAAACCAAAAATACAAAAGCAAAAATGTAAGAAATGTTAGGTTTAACTGCTCTAATGTAAAGCTCATTTTGGTAGGTGGGTAGTGTAATATTTTGTCACACTATAACACTTTAAAGAGTGGAATTAAATTTCCACAAAAAACTCCCTTCTGCTATGTAGCAGACAATATACATTAATATGGAAGCAATTGTAAAAATGGTAAACAGAAAAAAACTCAATGGAGCAGTGCTGAGGATGAATTTGAGCTTAGGAGTCTGATAGCTAAAACTGCTAGGTTGTGAGCCTAAACTTCTATATCTCTTCCCAGAAGGGTGAGCAGGCTGTGGCCGGGTGGGTACTGTCCTTTAGTAACCTTTGGGCTCTACGTAGACACCTCACCTCACGGATATCACTGAATCTCGAGAGATGGGTACCAATGATCTTCTGAGCAGTTTTAATCACCCGCTGCAGAGCCCTCTGGTCCTGGGCCGTGCACATCCCATGAGTGATATTTCCAGTCATGATCCTTTCTATTGCTCCTCTGTCAACAGACATGTCTGTCTGGCTAACTAGCTTACGGTAATAACTGAGCATTACACAATACACAAGTGAAGATAACCAGGTACTGAGTCGGACAAGATTTTTAGTGAGCAAAGGCAATACAGCTGCTTTAAGATGAAGCAAACACTTCCTACATATGCATTAAATTGAGATTAAGGCTTCAACTGAATTATAGTGAAATTATTTTATGATCAAGGTTTATAAACAGGCACACCTCATTATTGATCCATTTTATTACTGCATGAAAACTCCACACCAACTCTTATTTCTTTTGGTTTGTACTATTGTCCCTCACAGGGCACTCATTACAATAGCTCCGAATTTCACATCTTCATGTTTCAGTTCTCTGGTTTCAGGTCATGTGAGATCAAATTAACCCTTCGATGTCTCAGCAAACATGACAGATCATCTTGATGCGTTTTCTGTCTATAGGTCATCTGTAGATGCTGCTAAAATGCTTCCTGCATGAGTTAAAGTAATGTCAACACAGAGAGGAAGGAGTTCTTCCTTATTGTGCACTTACTCAGAACAACAAAAGGCAAATTCACACAAGGAACGTGTAAAATGTCACAGTGACTCATTAATGACTTTATTGAAATACTGAGGGAGACATTAACAGTGAACACAAATCAAACATGTCCACTTCCAGCAAAAGAAAACGTTTGTCATCAAAGTTGGCATATTAAGTAACTTTTTTAAATAAGTCTCTTTATCTTTTAAACCATGTGTTGAATCATTCAACAAACAAACAAACGATATAAAGTGTTTGTAGTAGAACAACTGAGATATATTGGATCAAAAGTCTGTAATATATGTAAATGATCAGCAGATCGCTGATATCTGTAACGTCACTTAAACATCGGTGAACAGAGTGAACGTAGTATTTTACCCCACTGGTCTTTAACAAAACCCTAACTGTTCAAGGCCACAAACGGTCCAGTTATGAAAATGCAGGTCTGAACAGTACAGGGAGAAAAAGTGAATGTTTAGGATCGGTGAGTGGATTGAAGCTCTGTCTAAACCGTAGTGTTTTCTGAAATGAAGCCAATTATTAATTGTATTGGTGATGATTGGGTTGTTGGGACGTTTTGGAGGCTGCTACAGGAAGCTCGGAGTAAATTATAGAGTGCAATCACCTTCCACCAAATATTTGCTGGTCTTCATGGCTCCACACACACACGTCAAAATAATAAAAACAGAACAATTTAAAATGACATAATATCAATAAAAAATGAGGCAACAAACAACATGAATGTGATCATCCTCTTTATCTCTAACTGCTCTGTTCCACTGTCACAGAGATCTTCAGTGGTGATATCTTCAGTTTATCCATGGTGAAAATGTACGGAAACATCCTCTCAGTGAAAGTGTGTGTGAAGGTGTGTATGTGTGTGTTAGTATCAGGATCACAGAACGACAGCTCTCCTCTGTTCCAGTCCAGATTCACTCTGATCCTCTGGGGCTTCGTCTGCACTTGGAGAACTGTGCATGAAGCCGGTGAGTGTGCTGAATATTTATATACATCAAACCTTAATGTCCATAGTCCAGGCAGTGCGTATCCTGTCCTCTGGAAAGACTCTTCTAACACACCCAGTGACCACCCTGCACTGTCTCCAACCTCGACATCCCAGCTGTGAGTCCCTGAGTTAAAGCCCTCAGAGCCCAGGGCACAGCAGAAATCATCAAAACTCTCTGGATTGACAAGAAGCTGATGTCTCTCATCTCCCCTCACACTGGTCAGATCTTCTGACAGGATGAGTGTTGGATAAACAGTGTTTGGGTCCATTATCAAAGGAGTGTAGGAGACTATGTCCTTCATCTTGTTCCAGATGTTGAAGGTCAGGTTGCCCAGGTGTTTGGCCTGGTCTATCAGAGCTCCTGAGGGCAGCTGTGGATCATCCAGCAGGGGGCGCTGCTGGACTCTTTCCACTGCAGCCTTGTAGCTGAGCAGGAATGAGACGTCTTCAGCTCTCAGCTCCTCCTCTGTGGCTCTGACTGTGTCTGAAAGAGCTGCTATCTCTCTGCTCAGAGCCTCCATCTTCTCCTTCATCATCTGACTCTTCTGCTCCTCTTCCTCCCTCAGTGCAGCCATCCTGGCCTCCTCTTCCTCATCTAGAAACTGGTGAAGCTTCTTAAACTGCTCCTTAATCTGCCTCTCTGTGTGTCGGGCCTGGACCTTAACGTGTTCTGCTGTTTGGTCAAACTTCACTTTAACTTGTTCACAAACCTTTAACTTCTTCTTTAAGGGCTCCAGAGTTTCCTGAAGTTCCTTCTTGAGTTGTCGTGCAGCTTCATCGATGGGTCTGAATCTGTGGTTGCTGTGTTTTTCTGAATCTCTGCAGATGAGACACACTGGCTGCTGATGGTCCAGACAGAAGAGTTTCAGTTTCTCAGAGTGCAGACTGCAGATACCCTCTGAAGCTCCTCGATCTCTCTCCAACAAAAAGGCCTCACACAGGTTCTTTAACACCAGGTTACAAGGTGGTTTATCCCTTGAAGATATAGTCTTACAAACTGGACACTCCCGTGATTGCTTCTCTCTCCACCATCTCCTCAGACAGCCTTTACAGAAGCTGTGGCTACACGACAGAAGAACAGGATCTCTGAAGACGTCCTGACAGACCGGACAGCAGAGATCGTCCGCTAATCTGGAAGCCATTTTGTCAGTGAAGCTGAAAACACAGCAGACAGAAAATACAGTCAGTCAAGGCCATCAAGATAATTACATAGTGGCTACATTGGCCGCCATATTGGACCTGGCAACTTTTCCATTACTCTGGGCTGAAAAAACAGATGCCTGACTCGTGCAGCTTGTTATACTATATATCCACTTAGAGGTGTGTGATATGAATTGTCTCCGATAATAATATTATTGTATTAACCATATGTGAGCATACATTATCAAGTAGGCTACATCACTGTCTTTGTTTAAAAAAAAAAACAACTTGTCCACATGAAAGTGGTTTGGCTTCACAAAAATTAGTTTTAGTTAAAGACCACAAACTAACCACTAGGGCTGGGCTGATAGACGATGCCATCGTCCATCGGCGATGGCTGACAGATGGGCGATGGTTGAGCAGGCATCGTGATTGTAAAACAAGCAAAAGAAATCTACGTTTTTCACATTAAACCAGCAGGTTTTAATCACCAGGAACATAATTATTATACATTTTAAATATGCTTCGGACCTTCCTCAGAATTACTATGGACCTATGATACACAAGAAGCCTACACCTCAGGTAAACACACCGGCGTGCCCCGCCCCTCTCTCTGTCTCCAGTATGTATAAAAACATACTCCTCATATTAAAGCGTCAAGCATCGAATATTTCCTAACTATAGAGATTCTAAGTCAGTGGTTCTCAAACTTTTTCATGTCAAGGAACACGAAAATGTGAGAAATTAGACCACGGACCCCCATTTGATAAGATTTTGTACCACTATCTCCCATCTGATAGGATTATGGGTGTTAGATGTTTTATTACAGGACATGTATGAAATCCATGACCAAAATAGTCATACATTCTGTCACTGTGTTACTCATGGACGGTGAAATTAAATTATTCCCCTTTTTGCTGGGGACCTCCGGGACCCTCTCGAGGACCCGCGGGGGTCCCCGAACCGCAGTTTGAGAATCACTGTTCTAAGTAACTGAACACAAAACGTATTTTTATACTCCACGTAGATTACAAACCTTTGAAAATAACAACGACTCATCTGTTTTACACTATTTGTTATGGTGCTTTTTATCCATTAAAACTGCAGCTCCCCGTTTCTCTTTTTATCTGTTTGCTCGGCCCAATATGGCGGCCGCGTTAACAAAGTATCGCTGCAACGGCCCGGAGCGGACAACACAGCGTCTTCCCCTCCCTCCTCTACTAAGTTACAACAAACTGACTTTTAGTGAAACTCACGTTCAGTGCGTGAAATGTCATCAAGTTGAAGCAGCAGTGCTGCGATTTCCCTCCACGTTTCTCTCCTGTAGCTGAATTCACTCGAAGGAAGATGTTGTTGTTTTTCTTCTGTTTTAATGGCGGGTTGCAACGGTCCATACCGCCACCTACTGTAACGGAGACTGTAGCATGACTTGTGGCCAAGAAACTTGTGGTTAGATGAGACTACTTCACATCATAATTTTAATTTAAAACAAAACAACATCATATAATATGACCTTATGTCCTTCAGGTATTCCACAACAGCTTTCTGTGTCCTTTATCGCATCTCTTCTTGTTCCCAACATCCTCAAGGTTTCATTTTCTTTCTGCCTTATCCTTTGATTTAGGCCTGATCATCTCCTCCCCATATTTCCTACAATGTCACAATATACGTTCTACATTTTCTGTGATTTTACATTCCAACCATTCATTCAATCAACAACAACTGTATGACTGTATGTTTGTCTACGTGTAGCACCTTTTCACCACAGCAAATTCCTCGAATGTGTAAAACGCTCCTTGGCAATAAGGTCCGTTGATTGACTTTTAAATAACAAAAACAATGTTTTATTTACCTCTGTGTGGTAATCTTTATGAATTGAAACATATACAAGAATCATAACAATAACATTGCAAAACATACATATGGGATAGAAACGTACATATAGGGACAAAACAAAACAAAACAAAAGTTGGGGGCAAATATATCGCAGAAAATTAAATTTCTTTCTCATAGATTATAAGTGTTTCTTTTGTGTTTGCAAATTTACATTTGTGTATATTAAATTTATCCAAAAGCAACATAAAGTTGATTAGGAAATAATGTTCAAAATTGTTTTACATAAACACAATGCCAAAACATATGCAAAGCAGTTTTTGTATGAGTCTCACAGAAGGTAAAGTTAGATTCAATGTCATTGTCAAACCTCTTCATGTAATGCTTGAGGTAGAATCTGAAAAATCTCAAGGATACTTCCTTAACCTTATTAACACAATTTTCTCCAGCACACATGATTGACAAACTGGTTCCAGTAAGTAGTGACATAAGGTATAGGTACTAGTTTGGTATTAGTCTTCTTCTTCTTCTTCTTCACGTTTTGTGATGTGTCTGATATGTGTTAATTTTGAACCACGTAAATGAATCTGATGATTTGGATGGATGAATGTTTAGTATCAATATTTTTGATGAAACTCTGTGTAAACCGTAGTGTTTCTGAACTAAATTTAAATCTTATAGTGCTACAGGAAGCTGGGAACACATTACAGAGCAATAAGCTTCTTCTTCGAAGTGGTTCCTGATCTTCATGTCTCCACGCACACAAACGAAAATTATAAAAAGACAAAATGACACAGTATCAAATAAAAAGGCTTAATAAACCAAACATGGAGATTTGAATCAAAGTGAAGAATCATTAAATTAAACTAAAAACTGAAAAACAAATAAACATGTCTTTTGGATGATGACACAACAAGAGGAGCAGCTAAGCTCAGAGACTTTAGTTGGGAGTCACACAGACCTTCAGTGGTGATATCTTCAGTTCATCCCCAGTGAATATAAATGGAAACAGCCTCTCAGTGAAAGTGTGTGTGAAGGTGTGTATGTGTGTGTTAGTATCAGGATCAGAGAACGACAGTTTTCCTCTGTTCCAGTCCAGATTCACTCTGATCCTCTGGGGCTTCGTCTGCACTCTGAGAACAGAAAGTGGACCTGGTAGTGAACGCGCAGAGTATTTACCTTCATCAAACCCTATTACCCATAATCCACACTGTATGTCTCCCTTCCTCTGGACAGACTCTGCTAACACACCCAGTGACCACCCTGTACTGTCTCCAACCTCGACATCCCAGCTGTGAGTCCCTGAGTTAAAGCCCTCAGAGCCCAGAACAGACCAGTATTCATCAAACCTCTCTGGATTGTCGGGAAGCTGCTGTCTCTCCCCTGGTCTCACACTGGTCAGATCTTCAGACAAGATGAGTCTTGGATGAGCAGTGTTTGGGTCCATTATCAAAGGAGTGTAGGAGACCATGTCCTTCATCTTGTTCCAGATGTTGAAGGTCAGGTTGCCCAGGTGTTTGGCCTGGTCTATCAGAGCTCCTGAGGGCAGCTGTGGATCATCCAGCAGGGGGCGCTGCTGGACTCTTTCCACTGCAGCTTTGTAGTTGAGCAGGAATGAGACGTCTTCAGCTCTCAGCTCCTCCTCTGTGGCTCTGACTGTGTCTGAAAGAGCTGCTATCTCTCTGCTCAGAGCCTCCATCTTCTCCTTCATCATCTGACTCTTCTGCTCCTCTTCCTCCCTCAGTGCAGCCATCCTGGCCTCCTCTTCCTCATCTAGAAACTGCTGAAGCTTCTTAAACTGCTCCTTAATCTGCCTCTCTGTGTGTCGGGCCTGGACTTTAATGTGTTCTGTTATTTGGTCAAACTTCACTCTAACTTGTTCACAAACCTTTAACTTCTCCTTTAAGGGCTCCAGAGTTTCCTGAAGTTCCTTCTTGTGTTGTCGTGCAGCTTCATCGATGGGTCTGAATCTGTGGTTGCTGTGTTTTTCTGCATCTCTACAAACGACACACACTGGCTGCTGATGGTCCAGACAGAAGAGTTTGAGTTTCTCAGAGTGCAGACTGCAGAGAGCCTCTGAAGCTCTCTGATCTCTCTCCAACAAGAAGGCCTCACACAGGTTCTTTAACACCAGGTTACAAGGTGGATCTGCTCTTGAAGACATCGCCTTACAAACTGGACACTCACGCGATTGTTTGTGTCTCCACCAGTTCATCAGACAGCCTTTACAGAAGCTGTGGCTGCATGACAGAACAACAGGATTTCTAAAGATGTCATGGCAGACTGGACAGCAGAGCTCCTCCTCAGATCTGGAAGCCATTTAGTCTCTGAGAGAAGCAGAAAACACAGTAGACAGACAGTACAGTCATTCATGGCCATAGAGATAATTACATTGGCCACTGGATCATCAGCCATCATTGCCACCCATTCCTCCTCTACTGACTTTTAAATTGGGTCCAGTTTTTAGTCAAACTCACCTTCAGTGTGTGGAGCGTCAGCAGGTTGAAGCAGCAGTGTTGTAGTTTTCCACTTTTCTCTGCTGTAGCTGAACTCAGAGGAAGTTGTTAGCTTGGTCAGAAAGTGAGATGTCTATTTTTCAGGCTGTTCGTCTCTTTGGCAAGGAAAGAGAACAAACTGTTTCCTTGTTTGTCTCTGATCATGTGAGGGGTGGAGCTTTGTCAGACCTCCTCTGCTGATCGCTGTTGCGTCACACGCAACACAGGGGTGTGTTTCTGTCCAAAGTATTGATTCAATGCTGAAAATGTAGACTTATAGTGTGCAGCAGGCTGTTGCCTGAGAACAGAAAATTACAAATCAGGTTGACTCCTCAGATAGTTGACAACCACTGAATGTACACTTGTAGCTTTTATTTGGGTAAATAAACAAAACAATATTTGATGTAAATAAAAAGACAGAACAATGAATCACAAAGACTCTCTGGACTGGACTGCATATAGCCGGGAAAACAAGGATGGATTGTAACACTGAGTGTACTTTTGTTTTGATATTTCTTGTATGCAAAAAGATGGTTTGGCTTGATGATGCAAAACATTAGGAGCCATCCTTTGGGAATAAGAAATGTTACGTAATCTGGATGTTATTTTTCATTTAAGTTTTGACCTGATGGTGGTGTACAGAAAAGGTCATAAACAATCATCAGATATTCTGCACTGGCATCAGGAGGAAATCCTAACTGATCAATATTGGCCTCCTTACACCACGAGTGAGGAATAAAACCTCTCAGCACGAGTCTTGTTGGAGTCTCACGGTGTGAGACACTCTGTGACACTAAATACTCACAGAATGTTTTAAAGCCGCCATACAAGTCAACAGGTAAAAAATGTGAAATTACACATGTGCCAAGTAGTGGAAGTGCTAGTAAACAAAATGAATATGTGCAGTATAAATTAGTAATAAAACAACACAGGCTTAAATTCACATTTTGGCTATTACAATGCATCAAAAGAGAAAATCATTTCATGATCGAGATATTGTTATTTCAGTGAAGTTCAACATTTTGTCTCTAGTTTCCACAATGCTATTCATAATCAAATAAGAAAAAAAAATCATTTAAGACTCACTGTTGTACTGCATGGTACTTTCTAAATCAGTTCATGTCTGCCCTGCTATGTATAGATAAATCCATTTGAATTAATGTGTTTTGTTGCACACAGACTAAAGGAGGCAGATATCGAAGAGAAAATGTGCTTCAGGACAGAGACTGCAACCTTGTTAGAGGACAATTCCGCTTGTAAAAACTGAACTCTGAGAGCGAAGATAAACATTACAGTTTCAGTCCACACCCATGAGAGTTCAACAGCTGTCACATAGTCATATCACCCCTGTTAGAAGGCAAACCCTCCATTCAACACTAATCAACTTCAAATAAAGTCTCCACACTTATTAACACTGGAGAGACAGTACTTTACATGTTTATCTGACTCAATAATAGCCATATCCTGAAATTACTATATACTGTATATCATGTGTGATCATGCACACATGATATACAGTATATATCACCATTTTATCATTAGTTTTGCACTCTTAGCTGTGTAGCCTATATGTGTCACAGGCTGTCTTTCTGTTCCTCCTCTTTAACCACTTACCTGTTTTTCATAGCCATTTCATTGCCTTTTTCTATTCATCCACCAGATGCCCTCACTCACCTGTTCGTACTTCTCTTATCAGCCCTGCAGTTACCTGATTTTCCCTGGTTCTTTCAGCCTAACCTGGCTGTTTTGGACCTTGTTACCTGACCATTGGACTTTTAATTCTTTCCTGCTCCTTGCTGGATTTGTTTGCCGTCTCTGGATTGCCTTCTCTAGTTTTGACCCTTGCTTGTCTCCCCATGCTGCAAACCTGTGATCCTCCATTCACCTTCGGGCAACACTCACTTTCACTTTGGAACTTTGATTAATAATTAACTGTGACAAAAATTAGCGAACTTGTAGGTTCAAGGATTTGGAGTTTTACATAGAAGAGGTTTGTATTATATTAATTCTTATGCAACATTAAAGAAAAAGCATATATAAGCATTCATTCAAAATATTAAAAAAAAAAAAACACACAAGAAACAAACTAAAATGCACTAAAGAACAAAGGTGTGTGTGCGTGTGAAAGAATGTATGTCTGTTTCTTTGTTTTGCCTCCATATTTCTCAAATGCACCAGCCTGAGCACACGTGGTTAGTGTGCGGTTGTGTTTTAGGCCAAATTAAAGTATATTTGGCCAGTACTGTATATATATACAAAGACAGTGTCTATGTGGAGCATAGGTTTAAATCTAGAGTTTGGGACTTTAGCATATAAATTTACATCTGTTACATTCAAGCCGTTGCCAAATGAGTTCACACAATACGGATTAAGTATATACAAAAGTTCTACATTGCAGGTTTAACTAACATGAACTTAGCGGTGTGGTTAAGATCTTTGTTACACAATAACCTCACAATAACCAGTGAAACGATCACAACAACAAACCTCAGAAAAAACTAATCAATACATGTACACTGATGAAAGTTATACAGTCCTGTACTTAGCCAAGTACACTGTTACTCTATGCTATGCCTAGTTAAATGTTCAGTGTGTAATATTTCTGAGGATCCATCGACAGAAATGCAATATAAGATCCATAACTATGTTTTCAGTGGTGTGTAAAGGCCTTTCATAATAAACCATTATGTTTTTATTACCTTAGAATGAGTCATTTATATCTACATAACCGCAGGCACCCCCTTCCATGGACGTCGCCACGTTGCATCGTCATGTTTCTACAGTAGCTGAAAACGGACAAACAGCGCTACGGAGTGTGTTTCGTCACTAAGTTCTTCTTGTTCAACGTCCGGTAGAATTCAGGCAGAGCAGACACTCATCACTATGTTGAATACATACGTTAGAAGAAGTAGTAGTAATAATATACAGCAGGTGTCTGCAAATACGTTTTGCATCAGAGCAATATTTTCAACCATGAGAGGGTGGATGAGAATATAAGCCATAATACTAATTTGCATTAAGGTGTTATTTGGTTAGCTCAGTCAGTAAGGTGCAGGACTTATCCCACCTTGAGACAAGTTTTTTTTCTCTCTCTCTTTAACAAATGGATTCTGCAGGGAATGTTTCTCAGATCACAGCATGTGCTGCAATGTTATTGTTTTGCTGTTTGATCAGCATCCATCAACCTATGGACGCTTTTGCATTTCCCCAGTATCTCCAGGCAGAGGACATTTAGGGGAATCACGTTCTCTGACGACTCTTTCAGAGGTGTGTCAAGCAGGCTACAGACTCTTTTAATGTCGATCAGAATTTTTCAAAGTAAAAGCTCAGTTGAAATCCAAATACTGCATTACAGTAAACAAGCTTCTCGCACTTATTTTGTAGGCAAAACCACTAATGAGGAAGTGAGTAACTGTTGCTGTGATGAGTGAGATCTCTTTCAGCACCCTCTATCAAAGTATGTCTTTATTTATATTTCATGTTGGCGGACAGTTTTGGCGATGGTCCATTATCACAGAGAGAAGTAATGCGTTTCCCTTGTGAGTGTCTGTATAAACTTTATCTAATGTGTAGTTTTTAATAGACTGTCTACTTGACTGGCTACTCTCTGCTGTCTCAGAAGAGACATCTTTTGTGCTGTGTCAGCCACCGTAGCTGTCGGTCTTTGAAAGGTTAGGGGGCAGTGGTAGACTGGACAAATGGTTGCACTTTACAACCTTTTACCAACTTTTACAACTAGATGCCACTAAATCTTACAGACTGAACCTTTAGGTAGGGCTGAATGATTTTGGAAAATAATCTAACTGAGATTTTTTTAAAACAATATTGCGATTGCAATTTAATATGCAATTAATTTTTAAGCTCTTTACCTTCTGTATTATTCAGAATGGACAAGCAGTAAATCAGTGTATAGTCTGACCAACACAATATTAGATATAACATAAACTGTTCTTTCTTGTGGGTCAGGCCTGTGTTATGATGAATTAGGTAGAATTATTATTATGAGCAATAGTGGAGAAGATATATCAAATTAAAATAATATGAGAAAGATAATTTGAGTCAAATTATGGCATTAAATAATGACATAATATCATCAGGTCAGCCTACCTACAGACCACAAGAAAAACTAACAACAGTGTGTTATACAGTAAGCACTAAATACAAAACCCACAGTTCAACCACCAATTAATGAGACCTTATCTCAGTTCTAATCTCCTTGGTGTCCATTTTTCTGTATCCCAGTAAGCAAACAAAAAAAAGTTGGCCAACGAAAAAAACCAAGTGACGCCTCTCGTGTTTAATAGACAAGCTTAGTCTAATTCTCCGACAACACCGGAGTTTCCCCGAACCCTCTGAAGCTGGTGAGCAGCGCACTGGCTGTAACCAGACTGTAACTCGGGACAGACTGGGCCTCTTTCAGACTTGTGCGTTTGGTTTGAAACTGCTGACTAATGGCTGTGTGTGACGCAGGTGCCGATCGCCACAGTACGCTTACCTTACTACACGTGTCTTTCTGTTGTGCATTTTTCCTGTCCGACGATTGCACCCACCACCACCAGTTACCCGTGGTTGCTACTTTCACTCCCTGTTTGACACTAAAGTTTATGTAGTGTCAGCTTCTGTCAAGCTTCAGGCCATTTTACAACAAGAAGGCAAGTTACAGCGTAACATGTAGACGAAGCATCAACTTCGTCCGCAGACTGCTTTCCTCTTGGGTGTCTTGTGACCAGAGTGCAATCGCAGCCTTTGCGATTAGAAAATCTTTTTATTACATCGCGATAATCATCGCAATAATCATCACGACAATCATCGCGATTACATCGCAAACGCAATGAATCATTCAGCCCTACCTTTAAGTTAATTTACCAGTCCATAGAGGAAGGGAAATTGCTTTGGTTTGCTACTTGTGAGCTGGCCTTTCCAATGTGGATGGGCCACAGGGAAGAATCATGGTTCTGATTTTAGTCTTTTGCTGTCCTATGTTCCGATTGTGTAGATGGAGGAACTAGTCCCTCCGTCTGTTGACTGACAAATGGTTGCCAAAATCTGGGCCCATGGGAATTCCTGGGGGTTGTGCGAGACTGGGTTCAATGCCTCAATTTCATAACAAAAGTTCAGTTTGGTCATACAAATGAACACCTTGTGAACCACCAATCTGTAAAGTCTCTGTGGTCCCAACACAGCAATGAGTCGACAATTTTCCAGTCTACTAACTTCCAGCATGCTATAGCATCCAGCCTGCATCCCTGTTTCAGCAGCCAAGTGCCACAAAGTCTCAGCTGCCCATCACCACATAGATCCAGCTGCCCAGCGGCACCGAGCTGCCACTAGTCCTTTCTGGTTCCCAATCAGCGGTCCAGCCAACACCTGTTCCTTGTTCTTCGTTGGCTGGCCAATCGACTCCTGCTCCTTCTTTCCAGTCTGCAGCACGGCCGACACCTGTTCCTACTAAGATGCAGCAGTCTTCAGTGCACTAACTACAGCTATATCCTGCCTCTGAGCTTTGGCAATCCACTGTTCCTGAACTGCAGCTGTCACTAGTTCCTCTTATGTTGCAGCAGCAATCACCAGTTCCTTCTAAGTTGCACCAGTCACCTGTGGCTGTGCTTCTTCAGCCTCCTGTTTCCTGGCTCAGACTGCTCATCTGCCTGTCTCCCAGCTGCCGGACACTGGTCCTGCACTTCAGCTCTGAACTTCACACGCCAGCCTCCAGTCCTGATCTCCAGATGCCAGATGGCCTGCCACAACCTGCCACTGAATTAATTTTTAAATAAACATATCCTTGGAAAAATGACACAAAAGGAGGAACAGGTTAAATCTTTTCCACTGTCACACAGACCTTAAGTGGTACAATCTTCATTTCATCCCCAGTGGTAATGTATGGAAACAGCCTCTCAGTGAAAGTGTGTGTGAAGGTGTGTATGTGTGTGTTAGTATCAGGATCAGAGAATGACAGCTTTCTTCTGTTCCAGTCCAGATTCACTCTGATCCTCTGGGGCTTCTTCTGCACTCGGAGATCAATGAGTGCACCTGGTAGTGATCCTGCTGAGTATTTACTTTCATAGAACCCTATTGCCCATAATCCAGACGGCATATGTCCCTTCCTCTGGACAGATTCTGCTAACACACCCAGTATCCATCCTGAACTGTTTCCAACCTCGACATCCCAGCTGTGAGTCCCTGACTTAAAGCCTTCAGAGCCCAGAACAGAGCGGTGATAATCAAACCTCTCTGGATTGTCAGGAAGCTGCTGTCTTGTTTTGTCTCGTCTCACACTGGTCAGATCTTCAGACAGGATGAGTTCTGGATGAGCAGTGTTTGGGTCCAGAATCAGAGGAGTGTAGGAGACCATGTCCTTCATCTTGTTCCAGATGTTGAAGGTCAGGTTGCCCAGGTGTTTGGCCTGGTCTATCAGAGCTCCTGAGGGCAGCTGTGGATCATCCAGCAGGGGGCGCTGCTGGACTCTTTCCACTGCAGCCTTGTAGTTGAGCAGGAATGAGACGTCTTCAGCTCTCAGCTCCTCCTCTGTGGCTCTGACTGTGTCTGAAAGAGCTGCTATCTCTCTGCTCAGAGCCTCCATCTTCTCCTTCATCATCTGACTCTTCTGCTCCTCTTCCTCCCTCAGTGCAGCCATCCTGGCCTCCTCTTCCTCATCTAGAAACTGGTGAAGCTTCTTAAACTGCTCCTTAATCAGCCTCTCTGTGTGTCGGGCCTGGACCTTTATGTGTTCTGCTGTTTGATCAAACTTCACTTTAACTTGATCACAAACCTTTAACTTCTCCTTTAAGGACTCCAGAGTTTCCTGAAGTTCCTTCTTGTGCTGTCGTGCAGCTTCATCGATGGGTCTGAATCTGTGGTTGCTGTGTTTTTCTGAATCTCTGCAGATGAGACACACTGGCTGCTGATGGTCCAGACAGAAGAGTTTGAGTTTCTCAGAGTGCAGACTGCAGAGAGCCTCTGAAGCTCTCTGATCTCTCTCCTGCAAGAAGTCCTCACACAGGTTCTTCAACACCCGGTTACACGGTGGTTCATCCCTTGATGATCTTCTATTACACACTGGGCACTCAGGTGTTTGTTTCTGTTTCCACCAGCTCCTCAGACAGTCTTTACAGAAGCTGTGGCTACATGACAAAATAACAGGATCTCTAAAGATATCATGACAGACCGGACAGCAGAGATCCTCCTCTGATCTGGAAGCCATTTTGTCTCTGAGTGAAGCTGAAAACACAGCAGAGAGAAAGTACGGTAAGTCATGGCTCCCCTTCCTCCTCTACTGACTTTCAATGACATTTGCTTTGATCTTGATTTGTGTTTTTAGTCAAACTCACTGTCCACGAGTGAAGTGTCAGAAAGTTGAAGCTGTAGTATTGTAGTTTTCCCACTTTCCTCTCCTGTAGCTGAACTCAATAAAAAGTTGTTAGGGTGCATGAAGTTGAATCTGATAATCTGTTTTTCAGTTTGTGCGTCTTTCTGTAGTGAGGAAGCATAACAACCTGTTTCCTGGTTTGTCTCAGGTGAGGGGTGGAGCTTTGTCACACCTGTTCCAATGAATGGTGTGTTTCAGTCCAGTGTATTGGCTTTGTTGGAGTCTCACCATGTGTGACGCTCTGTGACTCTTAATGGTCACAGAATGTTATAATGTGGAGATCTGCAGGACTACAATTTATGACTTCTGACAAATTGTGAGAGAGACTTATATAATATATATAATGAAAGACTACAAAACATGACTAGAATACATTTGTATTATTTATTTTGTACCATGTTACCATGTCAGTTACATAAATATATGCTCCCACTGGATTGTAACAGAAACACTCATGCATGTTAGGCAGGTTTAAAGGGGTCAGAAATAGAAAATAGTAAGTCTTTACTGAATCACAAATGTTTTATCACAGTCAGGGGGGAACAGGAAACCAAGGGATTGGCCAGGATCAGTTCAATGAAATTTGATTATTACATTAAAACGTTTTACAGGAAGGTGAGACAGGCAATGGTCAAAACCAGGAAAGCAGTCCAGCAAGAACAAACAAAACTAAAGGAGCAGGCAGATAATCCAAAATCTAACAATTAAGGCAGAATGTCCAAAAACAAAGCATAAGTACGAAACACTGGGGAGCAGGAAGCGTCAGACGGGTTCAAAAGTGTGGGTCTTGACAAAATTATTTTCTCCATATAAGAATACACAAACAGTGTCCAGGTAGTTAATCTCTCATTAATAGAACATTCATCTTTAAGCTTCAAGAAAGATCTCATGTCTTAAAAAGCCAATTTTTGTTTAGTTTGTACTGTCCTGGTTAATTAAAGCAGAGTACAGGAACACAAGGGATTGGACCCAGATGCAGACATCAAGGCAGAGAAGGTCCCTGTTCAGCAAAGGTCAGGCAAGAATAATCATTTAGATAGGATCAAAGACTTTATTTGCTTGCAGTAGTTAGGTTTGGCTGTGTGGCTCTGTTCTGGGACCCCCCTGCCTCTCCATGTGCCTTCGTGGACCACGAGGTTGGGAGCGCACCTCCCCGCCCTTAGACATGGCTACGTGTAAAGCCATAGGACAGGGAGAGCACACCTCTCGGCCCTTCCATGGGCCTGCGTGGGAAAGCCATAAGGCGGGTGGTGCACCTCCTTGCCCATCCATATGCACACATGGAAATCCCGGGGCAGAGAGAGCAGCAGCAAAGACGCCCCCTGGGGTCCAGAACAGAACAGTGTCAATAAATAGAGAAGGTTAAACAGGCTCTAGCAGCTTAAATAATTTGCCTTCAATAGCTTTGCCAATTAAAGGGAAATCAGCTGAGTTGTCAGCTGATGTGGGCATGACTTTACATGGGCACTGGAATTTTGAGCTGAGCTTGACTTTGTTGCTTGCCTGAATGAATGCAATGCTAGATAACCAGTTAGGCAAGGTTCAATGAACTAGTCCACAAAAATAGAAAACACTGGGAACTGCAGGTGAACTTGAACATAACACAACAGTGTAGGAAATATGATGATGGTGAATAATTTGAATTTTCTACACAGAACTGATGCCCTGCATATGTCCTCTGTCGGCTAAACAAGCTCTTTGAGGGCTCAGAGAAAAACTTCTGTTTTATTTCCACATGCTGATTTTGTTGTAAGAACTGAACTAACAAGAAGTAGTTACACACGTCCGCTAATATTTTTTTTTACCTCTCTTTTCCGGGAAGGCACTGATCACATTCACACTGGAAGCTGCCCAGTACAACCACAGTCTGGTCTGCTGGCCACTAAGCAGCTCCAAAAAAGCTCCACTGGAGCTGTTGGGGTTATGGGCCTTGCTCAAGGGCACCTCAGTGGTGGTAAATGAGAGAGGGCAAGCACTGCTTGGTTTACTTTCCCTGGTGCAGTCACAAGCTTGCTCCTCTAACCTTTGGGCCACCACTACAGACAAATGTGATGTGTGTCTCGGCTGCTTCTTCATTTCTCCTCATTTCATGATTCTCAGGAAAGGAGACATTCCTGTTACATTTACATGTATTCATTTAGCTGACGCTTTTATCCAAAGCAACTTACAATTGCTATACATGTCAGAGGTTGCACGCCTCTGGAGGGGTTAAGTGTCTTGCTCAGGTGGATGTGTTGCAGTGGGGAATTAAACCTCGGCCTCTCACACCAAAGGCATGTGTCTTAACTATTGCGCCATCAACACCCCTGTTATCCCAACAATAGGGACAGTGTATTGATACTGACATGTACTGATTTTATTTGACATCTCATTTTCTGTAAAAGTATATGTATGCAAGAACATTTCTATCGTTGTATATATTAATAATGACGCATGTGACAATGAATTTAAGACTTTTCAGACTGAATTAACAGTCTACTACTTCAACTACTTTTTGCAAAGTGGATCATTATATTATTCATTTTGTGTTTCATTTCTTTTAGCACCTGATATGGCCATGTTTTTAAACATGGGAGAATATAATAATTGGTAACTGTTACAGACTCAAGTGGCTCAAGCCCAGAGATTAGGAGAGGAACTCAAATTTAATTGAGAACCAGGCCAAAAGAAAGAACAGATTATGTGCAAACAAACAAAACATATTTATTAACAAGCATAATGTGCATTTCCTAAAGTCAATGCATGTGAGAGCTTTCAGCTGTCAGCTGTGACTGCTCCCACTGCTGCGGCAACATGCTGCTCCATGCTGCATCAGTAATTCTTAAGCGCCCCCTACAGGTTTACCTAAAATCCATCATATGCCATAGACCTGCTCAGCAATATTATCTGTTCAGTTTTTCTGGTTAAAATGCCCTGAACGTAATTCAATCCGTCAGTCTTTGGATCTGAAGGGCAAAACCTTAACCACTTAGAATAACCTAAAGAGGACACTTGATGACCAGAAATGCCTGGCATTCGACTGTTTTGCTTGTAAATATATTTTCTGTGATGTCTAGTTCACTATTGCAGAATAAAGCCTAGTTCACACTACACGATTTTAAGCCCGATCTGCCGGTCAGCGAGCTCTGTGACCGTCAGGCTGTGATCAGGAGTAAATCAGCGATCGAACTGCTGCGGTCACCAGTCGTTATGTGTGAACTACCGGACGACGCGTTAAAACGCATCCCCAACACATTTCTGACACATCGCCAGATATCTAGCATGCCAAATATCTGGAAGAGTCGGCCGACTCGACTTCCACATCCAGCCAATGAGAGCAGGCAGCTGGCAGAGCAGGCAGCTACTTTTTCACTGCAAAATACTTTTTACTCCCCTCCAGCTCTCTCTGTAGCATGGACAATCTCTGCTACCTGCGTGTCTGAATCCACTCTATCACCCATATTCTTTGTCTTTATAATTGCTATCTATAATAACAAAAATCAGCTGTGTTTTCTTGACAAAAGGTGGTTTGGAGACCAGCTGTTGGGTGACACAGCCACTGTCAGCTCATGTAGTGTGTGACTTTCTACCACTAATAAGTCACGTAGTGTGAATGCCACGACGACTTCAAGACCCCCGTATCAAGACAGCAAGTTGTGTAGTCTGAACAGCACAGCCATTGGCCGATGCAGAAAGTCGTGTAGTCTGCACGAGCCTGAAGACACAGAAAGCGACTATAATCTCATGAAAGACTTCTTTCAATGTAAACAATGATTGCATTTCTAAAGACTAATAATGTTCAAATTAAAAAACAACCACAGCAAATCAGGGAACTGAATATTTTGTTGGCAGCATTGAGTTCAAACACCATACAGCTATGACCAGGTCTGGAAAGATAAGTGCTGGTTGGAAGAACAACACTATAGGCCTACTGAGCTGTAGGACAAGACCTGTTATGAACCTCACAATTTGAAGAAGAAAGAAAGATATTCACAAAGAAGGAGTTTGTTGGAGACAGAGGCGCGATTCTCTGCAAGAGGGAAACACCAGCTCCAAATAACAGCGCAATAGGACTATTATGTGATTGTAATTAATCAGAAGGTTGCTGTTATTTTAAAATATTACATGTGTTGATGGAGATGGGAATGGTTGTAACACATCCAATTTCTCTAATCAGGAACAAGTTACAAATCACCTGATTTACTCTACACATGCTTAGTTGAGACCTTATTCCACTTAGGCACCCTGACCCTTTGTTAATAGCATTGCCTGCTTTGCAGTTAAACTCATAACCTAAATCATGTTTATGGTGTGTCTATGTAAATACCTTTCATGCATGTTGTTAGTGCAAATTTTTTAGCTGTAAGGTAGTTCATATCGAGTATGCTGTGTCTGACACACACACAGTAATGCTTAATTGTTTTATGATTAAATGTTGGTATAAGACCTGTAGACTTCTCTCTATGACAACTGGCTAAACTCCAGCAGTGTCATATGTCACTCACCACTTTGAGGATGCAAGACAAAAACACACACACACACACACACACACACACACACACACACAAATATTCAGTCAGTGCACATTTGCACATTTTGATGAAATGTTTTATGTTGTTTACAGCTATGACTAAGTAGTACCCCCAAGACTTTGGGGTGAATTGTAACGTTTTACTCGTTGTGTTTAAGCCTAAACCAGGTATTTAAACATAAATAGCAGTTGTACTATTTACTAGCAGACACATGAAATAGTATCACATTTTGAATGCACTGGCTTAAAAGAGCTCATACAGACAGACATTTCTAAAAATGTTACAACCATCCCCGATGCCCACTTTGATATTGATCTGTGCTAATTATCAGGAAGGTGAATATCAGCAATTAGTTTTATTACCGTATTTATCATCAAACGTTGTTCCAGACCGAGTCATGAGACAGAGACACGCATGAGGAAGAAGCTTGATAGCTGTCGAAGTCCTTTGAAGATTTAACATCCCTTTAACACCAATGTAAAGACAATAATAGACACTTGAAGAGTTCTTTCTGCGTCAAAGTCTGAAACACTTTCGATTTCTACGGGAGATGCAACGACAGCTAATCCTTCACAATAAAAGCACAACACTGTTTATCTTCACATTGATATTTCACATTTGACTGCAGCTGTGTGAGGAAATAAAAGCCTGAAGAAGTAGGATGAAAGTGTATGTGGCTGAAAGACTGCAGCCTATTTTGTGTGTGGATTTTCTTTCTATAAAAACAGGCAGCGGGCATGCTATATGTGATTCAATGTAAAGGCCTCCCCCTCATGTCATCCTGAGCAGCAGAAATCGAATAAGAGTAGCCTATAAAAGCTGAGAGAAAAGAATACATTGGTGAGATAAATAAACAACTATAACTGCCCTTCATTCAAATTGTTACTTATCCCCAATAGGTCTTTAACAACTGTTGTGAAATGTTGATCATCTTAGAATCTGGTCAAAACAGTAAAATCACTTTATTTTCTTTTATCAGAGTTTGAACAGACAGAAACATCAAAAACAGCCACAACATACAGTTTGATATTCTTCATGTTTTGTTTTTTTTCCCCCAGAAACTAACAATCTACTGGGATTACACACATCCATCTCTAGGGTTTACAGAGAATGGTCCAAAAAAGAGAAATTATCCAGTATGTGCCTTGCTGATGTCAGAGGAGAATGGTCAGACTGGTTCCAGATGAGAGAAAGGCAACAGTAACTCAAAAAACCACTCGTTACAACCAAGGTATGCAGAATACCATCTCTGAACGCACAACACGTCGAACCTTGAAGCAGATGGGCCACAGCGGCAGAAGACCACACCGGGTGCCACTCCTGTCAGCTGAGAACAGGAAACTGAGGCTACAATTCACACAGGCTCACAAAAA
>NC_060167.1:4745273-4751179 GCF_021292245.1 Micropterus dolomieu | reverse complement strand
GCTGCTGGACTCTTTCCACTGCAGCTTTGTAGCTGAGCAGGAATGAGACGTCTTCAGCTCTCAGCTCCTCCTCTGTGGCTCTGACTGTGTCTGAAAGACCTGCTATCTCTCTGCTCAGAGCCTCCATCTTCTCCTTCATCATCTGACTCTTCTGCTCCTCTTCCTCCCTCAGTGCAGCCATCCTGGCCTCCTCTTCCTCATCTAGAAACTGCTGAAGCTTCTTAAACTGCTCCTTAATCAGCCTCCCTGTGTATCGGGCCTGGACCTTAATGTGTTCTGCTGTTTGGTCAAACTTCACTTTAACTTGTTCACAAACCTTTAACTTCTCCTTTAAGGGCTCCAGAGTTTCCTGAAGTTCCTTCTTGTGTTGTCGTGCAGCTTCATCGATGGGTCTGAATCTGTGGTTGCTGTGCTTTTCTGAATCTCTGCAGACGACACACACTGGCTGCTGATGGTCCAGACAGAAGAGTTTGAGTTTCTCAGAGTGCAGACTGCAGAGAGCCTCTGAAGCTCTCTGATCTCTCTCCAACAAGAAGGCCTCACACAGGTTCTTCAACACCAGGTTACAATGTGGTTTATTCCTTGAAGATATTCTCTTACAAACTGGACACTCACGTGCTTGTTTCTGTCTCCACCAGCTACTCAGACAGTTTTTACAGAAGCTGTGGCTACATGACAAAAGAACGGGATCTCTGAAGACATCCTGACAGACCGGACAACAGAGTTCGTCCTCTAATCTGAAAGCCATTTTGTATCTGATGAAGCTGAAAACACAGCAAAAGAAAGTAAAAGTAGAAAGAAAGAACAGTTAGTCATGGCATCCCGCCCTCATAGTCTGCTAACTTTCACTTTGAGTCGTGTTTATTTAGTCAAACTCACCTTCAGTGTGTGGAGCGTCTGCAGGTTGAAGCAGCAGTGTTGTAGTTTTCCTCTTTTCTCTCCTGTAGCTGTACTCACTCAGAAGAAGTTGTTAATTTGGTCTGAAGGTGAATCTGATCATCTCTTCTCTTAGTCTGTGTGTCACTTTAGAGAGGAAAAAAACAATCTGTTTCCTGGTTTGTCTCAAGTGAGTCAGATGTGGGCGGAATTTTTTTCTACACCTACTTTGCTGAAAGTTTTCCTTTCACGTGTAACACAGGGGTGTGTTGTATTGATTCCTCACTGTAAATGTAGACTGACAGGCAACAGCCTGCTGCACACTAAGTACACTAGGCTACTTGAGTAAGTGTACACAATGTAAAAACAAAAACACCTCTACTCCTGTTGGAGATGTTTTGTCTTCTCTTATTTAACGTAGAGAAACAGAAATATATTCAGTTCTTAAATCACCAACATTACATAAAATCTGAACCCAAACGGAGATATGAAGTATGCAATTTCCGGTAAAGTTATCAACAATAAATATGCAACGTCCGGTTACACTTTCAAAATAAAACGCCAGTGTTTCGAAACATCGCCATTTCGAAAGGGTGCATTATTAAAGTCGTGAAACGTTGCAGTTTGGTTAGGTTCAGGCACAAAAAGTAGGCTACTTGATTGGGTTTAGGCAACAAAACTGCTTTGTTAAGATTAGAAAAAGATCATGGTTTGGGTTAAAATAACTATGTCACTTAACCCTTAAGAGTTCCTTTAAAAAACTCACACATTTGTCCTTAGGGACAAAAAATGGCTCCTTCCCAAAAACTGCTGTAAAAATATCATAAATTAAAATTTTTTAGTCAAACTCACCTTCAGTTACTGATACAAACACTGCACACACTAGCCTACACCACATCCCTTCGTTGAATGATGACCACACTTAAGCTCACCTCTTGGAATGTACGCAGAGTTGGTTCAAGAGAAAAGAGATTAAAAAATTTTAACCATCTAAATAATCTGCAAGCAGACATTGTCCTATTACAGGAGACTCATTTATCCAAGACAGTAGATAAACTATACTCACCACAGTTTCCTCACTCGAACTCAGCCTGCTATAACTCAAAACAAAGGGGTGTCACCATGGAATATGACAAAAACACACTTCAATCATAATACCACTACTATAGATCCAGAGGGTCGATTTATTATTGTTAATATTTCGATTCAAAATACTCCTTTGTGCATTGCTTATATCTATGGCCCAAATGTTGACGACCCCTCCTTTTATCATGCTTTCTTCCACTCACTCTCTGCTCACTCAGACACAGCTCTTATATTAGGAGGGGACTTCAACATGGTATGTAATCCAGCAGTTGACAGGCTCAGTACGGCAGCTGGTCACTGTATTTGGAAATCAACAGACACTCTTAAACAATACATGAGCAATTTTGGTCTCTGCGATGTTTGGCGTTTTCACCACCCCACTCAAAGAGAATATACCTTCTTTTCACCAGTCCACCACTCATATTCTCGCCTTGACTATTTTTTGGTTAGCAGCTCAATTATGACAGACATTTCCAACACTCAAATTCACCCTATCACTATCAGTGATCATACACCAGTTTCTATCACTCTTACTAAAACAAGGGTCACACGGCCAACTAGAAGTTGGAGATTTAATGCATCATTGCTTGAAGTCCTAGATTTTAGTAATTTCAAAAATGAATGGGCAAAATATACCGAAACTAATAACCTGCCAGGAACCTCGCCATGTCTTCTTTGGGAGGCAGCAAAAGCATTCATGAGAGGTTAAATAATCTCCTATTCATCATACAAAAACTAGAACAAAAAATAAAAACATTACACACTGCCCTTGCTGCCTCTCCACAGGAACACATGCTGAATGATCTGAGAAAATCAAAACTTGAATTAAATGAAATTATTAATAAAAAGACCCAATTTCAGTTGCAAAGACTACGCTTGGAGAACTTTGAACATGGCAATAAATCCAACAGATTCTAAGCCAGCCAATTGAAATTGAATAAAGAAAAAATAACTATTTCTTCCTTAAAGGACTCAGCTGGGAATCTGACTTATAACCCAGAAGAAATGAAAAATGCATTCAGAGATTATTATAAAAACTTATATACATCACAAATTGACCCATCTAGCTTTAACATCGATGCATTTCTGAACAATATAGATTTTCCAAGGTTAGATGATGAACAGATTAGGGCTCTGGATTCACCTGTTTCAATGGCTGAACTCCAGGAAGCTCTCTTACATATGCCGAATAATAAAGCCCCTGGGCCAGATGGTTTTCCCGCTGAACTCTATAAGGAATTCTGGGAAACACTTGCGCCCACATTCTATAGGATGGTTATGCAAATTAGGGGTACTTGCATGTTGCCTCCAACAATGAATTCTGCTAATATCAGCCTGCTCCTTAAACCAGACAAAGACCCCACACTCCCGTCCAGTTATCGCCCAATATCACTTATTAACGCAGATCTTAAAATCATCTGCAAAACCCTAGCAAGAAGGCTAGTGGTAGCTAGTGGCCTGGTATAATACACTCTGACCAAACAGGATTTATTAAGGGCAGGCACTCCACCAAACAATACACGCAGGCTACTTAATGTAATAGAATATGCCACTATTCATAACCTGTTGTTTCTTTAGATGCAGAGAAAGCATTTGACAGAGAAAATTGGAAATTTCTATTCGCTACTTTACATAAATTTGGATTTGGAAGCTCTTTCGTAAATTAAAATCTTATACAGTTCCCCAAGAGCTTCTGTCAGAACAAATTATCATTCTTCTCCATGCTTTAGTCTCCAGAGGGGTACCAGAAACTACACGCCTTTACTTAAATCACTAGAGGATGACCTTGTACGGTGGACATCATTACATGTATCACTCATGGGAAGAGTCTCCACCATAAAAATGATGGTCCTACCTAAAATCAATTACCTGTTTTCAATGTTACCCACCAAACCCTCTGCTGTCTGGTTTAAATCACTGGACTTAAACATCTCAAAATTTTTGTGGAAAAATAAACCCCCACGAATCAGTTTAAAAACTGCAAAAAGCAAAGATTGTGGTGGTTTAGAACTGCCAAATTTTCATCATTACTTCCTGTCCAATAGACTACAATATATCTCAAAATGGATCAATCAAAGCCCCCTGGACCACTCATGGATGGACATAGAACAAACATTTTATAAGGAAATTAAATTTTCCGATATGCCATTCATCAGTTCCAGAATCAAACGTCATACCTGCTTTAAAAGCATTAACATAAGCACTTTCCTGGCAACTTGGTGGGAATATGGAATTAGCCATAATGGGGGGGGGGGGCATGGCTCCCCTGGCGTGGGGGCCGGCTCTGGACCTAGGGGTCTGGGGACTCGGGCTTTTGCTCATTTCTGGGCGGGTGGTGTGTCCCTGGGCCTTGGGACCAGTTGTCTCCTCTCCTCGCCTGGGCCCTCTTCGGCAGGGGTGGGGCTCCCGCTGCGTCCCGCTGCCGGGGTGGGTTTTGGGTTGATCCGGTTGCAGTTTGGAGGGCTGTGATGGGATTGTAGAGCGATTGTCGATGCATCTTGATGTATTGTTTTTTGTTTGTTTTTTTTTCTCAGGGTCTCTGGATGGCTGCTGGGCGTTTAGTTTGCGCATTGGAGTCCTAATATTCCTAAAGTATAGTAGTATAGTCCTAAATATTTTCCATTACTACAGGATGATGTCGTCGATAACTCATGGGTGGATGACTATGGCAAAGAACTGGGGAAAAGAAATTTAACACTTCTCATTCCTGAAGAAAAATCAGAAGAGGACAAGAGCAGGCTCAAGCCGTTTAAGGATGCATGTTTTTTATTATTATTATTATTATTATTATATAATTTCAAATAGAAATCTTGTTAATATAATCAACATATATTGTAAAGATTTTCCTTTTAAAAAACGTCAAAATACTGTTCTAAAACAGGTAATCAGCTGTGTGTGTTCATTGGACTTTTGGACCATTATTCTAAAAGCGCATTTGTGAGGTCAGGGACAGATGTTGGATGAGAAGGCCTGGCTCGCAGTCTCTGCTCTAATTCATCCCAAAGGTGTTCTGTCGGGTTGGGGTCAGGACTGTGCAGACCAGTCAAGTTCTCCACACCAAACTCACTTATCCAACTTATGGACCTTGCTTTGTGCACTGGTGCGCAGTCATGTTGGAACAGGAAAGGACCATTCCCAAACTGTTTCCACAAAGTTGGGTGCATGAAATTGTCCAAAATGTTTTGGTATGCTGAAGCATTAACAGTTACTTTCACTGGAACTAAGGGGCCAAGCCAAACCCCTGAAAGACACCCCCACACCAATCTTTACACACTTGGCACAATGCAGTCAGGCCAGTACCATTCTCTTGGCAACCGCCAAACCCAGACTTATCCATCAGATTGCCTGACAGAGAAGCGTGATTCGTCACTCCAGAGAACACGTCTCCACCGCACTAGTGTTTAGTGGTGGCGTGCTTTTCACCATGTATCCGATGCTTTGCATTGCACTTGGTGATGTATGGCTTGGATGCAGCTGCTCGGCCATGGAAACCCATTCCATGAAGCTCTTTACGCACTCTTCTAGAGCTAATCTGAAGGCCACACGACGTTTGGAGGTCTGTAGCTCTTGACCCTGCAGAAAGTTGGCAGCTTCTGCAAATGCGCCAACCCCGCTCTGGGATTTCTACCAACCAACCCAATCTATAGTATTTGAACAAGATACTTACGACTACACGAGTCACACCTCTGGCATTTCGGTATTAAGTTTGGTACTTCGGTGTATTCGGCGTTTCCACATTTTTTACATATGTACTGTCCTGCTCGATCCACACAGTCACCGACCTTATGATATCCTGGGAAACGGTGGAGAAACAGAGAAAGGGAATGAGTTAACCTGTGATAATTCCACAATAATTCTTCAACACAAGGCCAATGCATGCAGTTCCTTGTTATAACTTACCAGCTGGACACATTGCATAACATGAATTACTGGTTTGTTCCGTC
>NC_060167.1:4744707-4745253 GCF_021292245.1 Micropterus dolomieu | reverse complement strand
GCACTAACAACACTCTAAAAGGCCCATTAAAGGCCATGGGACTGCGAGGTACTTTCCAATCTATAGTATTTGAACAAGATACTTACGACTACACGAGTCACACCTCTGGCATTTCGGTATTAAGTTTGGTACTTCGGTGTATTCGTCGTTTCCACATTTTTTACATATGTACTGTCCTGCTCGATCCACACAGTCACCGACCTTATGATATCCTGGGAAACGGTGGAGAAACAGAGAAAGGGAATGAGTTAACCTGTGATAATTCCACAATAATTCTTCAACACAAGGCCAATGCATGCAGTTCCTTGTTATAACTTACCAGCTGGACACATTGCATAACATGAATTACTGGTTTGTTCCGTCCGCTCTGTGTAACTCTGTCCAGTGGAAAGGAAGGCAAGTGTCAGTGAGAAAACCTGAAACAAAAGAGGAGGTATGAAGAGGTGAGGTACTGTGTGGAGAGGAAGATGCTAACAAACCAACTGGCCTGACATTTTCACACCACAGCTGCCATCAAGAAGGGCAAGCAAGGTTCAGAACAACTCG
>NC_060167.1:4741608-4744687 GCF_021292245.1 Micropterus dolomieu | reverse complement strand
CCAAGACTTTGGGGTGAATTGTAACGTTTTACTCGTTGTGTTTAAGCCTAAACCAGGTATTTAAACATAAATAGCAGTTGTACTATTTACTAGCAGACACATGAAATAGTATCACATTTTGAATGCACTGGCTTAAAAGAGCTCATACAGACAGACATTTCTAAAAATGTTACAACCATCCCCGATGCCCACTTTGATATTGATCTGTGCTAATTATCAGGAAGGTGAATATCAGCAATTAGTTTTATTACCGTATTTATCATCAAACGTTGTTCCAGACCGAGTCATGAGACAGAGACACGCATGAGGAAGAAGCTTGATAGCTGTCGAAGTCCTTTGAAGATTTAACATCCCTTTAACACCAATGTAAAGACAATAATAGACACTTGAAGAGTTCTTTCTGCGTCAAAGTCTGAAACACTTTCGATTTCTACGGGAGATGCAACGACAGCTAATCCTTCACAATAAAAGCACAACACTGTTTATCTTCACATTGATATTTCACATTTGACTGCAGCTGTGTGAGGAAATAAAAGCCTGAAGAAGTAGGATGAAAGTGTATGTGGCTGAAAGACTGCAGCCTATTTTGTGTGTGGATTTTCTTTCTATAAAAACAGGCAGCGGGCATGCTATATGTGATTCAATGTAAAGGCCTCCCCCTCATGTCATCCTGAGCAGCAGAAATCGAATAAGAGTAGCCTATAAAAGCTGAGAGAAAAGAATACATTGGTGAGATAAATAAACAACTATAACTGCCCTTCATTCAAATTGTTACTTATCCCCAATAGGTCTTTAACAACTGTTGTGAAATGTTGATCATCTTAGAATCTGGTCAAAACAGTAAAATCACTTTATTTTCTTTTATCAGAGTTTGAACAGACAGAAACATCAAAAACAGCCACAACATACAGTTTGATATTCTTCATGTTTTGTTTTTTTTCCCCCAGAAACTAACAATCTACTGGGATTACACACATCCATCTCTAGGGTTTACAGAGAATGGTCCAAAAAAGAGAAATTATCCAGTATGTGCCTTGCTGATGTCAGAGGAGAATGGTCAGACTGGTTCCAGATGAGAGAAAGGCAACAGTAACTCAAAAAACCACTCGTTACAACCAAGGTATGCAGAATACCATCTCTGAACGCACAACACGTCGAACCTTGAAGCAGATGGGCCACAGCGGCAGAAGACCACACCGGGTGCCACTCCTGTCAGCTGAGAACAGGAAACTGAGGCTACAATTCACACAGGCTCACAAAAATTGGACAACAGAAGATTGGAAAAACTTTGTCTGGTATGAAGAGTCTTGATTTCAGCTGCAACATTCAGATGGGGTCAGAATTTGGCATTAACAACATGAAAGCATGGATCCATCCTGCCTTGTATCAACGTTTCAGGCTGGTGGTGGTGGTGTAACGGTGTGCAGGATAAATCTTTTTGCAAACTTTGGGCCCCTCAGTACCAACTGAGCATTGTTTAAACACAACAGCCTACCTGAGTGTTGTTGCTGACCATGTCCAACCTTTATGACCACAGTGTGCCATCTTCTGATGGCAACTTCCAGCAGGATAATGCACCATGTCACAAAGCTCAAATCATTTCAAACTGGTTTCTTTAACATGACAATGAGTTCACTGTACTCCAATGGCCTCCACAGGCACCAGATCTCAATCCAATAGAGCATCTTTGGGATGTGGTGGAACGGGAGATTCGCATCATGGATGTGCAGCTGACAAATCTGCAGCAATTGTGTGATGCTATCATGTCAATATTGGACCAAAGTCTCTGAGGAATGTTTCCAACACCTTGTTGAAAGTATGCCACGAAGAAGTAAGGCAGTTCTGAAGGAAAAAGGGGTCCAACCCAAGACTAGCAAGGTGTACCTAATAAAGTGGCCAGTCAGTGTGTATATGTATATAGTAAAAAAAATTGTAATCATTTCATAACAACATGGATGTTAATGTTTGGTAACTTTATAATCTGGATAAAAATAAAGGTTGTTAGATCTGAACAATGATTGCTGCTCAAATATGGAGTTATGGATACAATGATTCTTGTTTCTTTATTTAGATGCTTATCAGCTTCCACAAAGTGGTTGCTGGTCTTCATGGCTCCATTTACATTTATTCATTTAGCTGATACTTTTATCCAAAGCGACATACAATTGCTATGTCACAGGGTCGCACACCTCTGGAGCAACTAAGGGTTAAGTGCCTTGCTCAGGGACACATTGGTGTCTCACAGTTGATACGAACCCGGGTCTCTCACACCAAAGGCATGTCTCTTATCCACTGTGCAATACACACACACAATAGGAAAGAGAGCGCTTCATGAATATAATCATCTTATTTATCCCCACCTGTTCTGTTCCACTGTCACACACATCTTCAGAGGTGATATTTTTAGTTCATCCCCAGTGAAAATAAATGGAAACAGCCTCTCAGTGAAAGTGTGTGTGAAGGTGTGTATGTGTGTGTTAGTATCAGGATCAGAGAACGACAGCTCTCCACTGTTCCAGTCCAGATTCACTCTGATCCTCTGGGGCTTCTTCTGCACTTTGAGAACAGTGGGTGGATCTGGTAATGACCATGCTGAGTATTTACTTTCATGGAACCACATTCCCCATAATCCAAAATGTATGAGTCCCGTCCTCTGGACAGACTCTGCTAACACACCCAGTGACCAGACTACACTGTCTCCAACCTCGACATCCCAGCTGTGAGTCCCTGAGTTAAAGCCCTCAGAGCCCAGAACAGACCAGTATTTATCAAACCTCTCTGGATTGTCGGGAAGCTGCTGTCTCTCTCCTCCCCTCACGCTGGTCAGATCTTCAGACAGGATGAGTCTTGGATTTGCAGTGTTTGGATCCAGAATCACAGGAGTGTAGGAGACCACGTCCTTCATCTTGTTCCAGATGTTGAAGGTCAGGTTGCCCAGGTGTTTGGCCTGGTCTATCAGAGCTCCTGAGGGCAGCTGTGGATCATCCAGCAGGGGGCGCTGCTGGACTCTTTCCACTGCAGCTTTGTAGCTGAGCAGGAATGAGACGTCTTCAGCTCTCAGCTCCTCCTCTGTGGCTCT
>NC_060167.1:4660942-4741588 GCF_021292245.1 Micropterus dolomieu | reverse complement strand
TTTGCACTTCCTTTTGTAGTCCTCATTATTAACAGACACTGAAAAAGAAAATATGAGGGTGAATGTGAATATTCTGAAACATGATATGGCTTCCCTTTTGAGAGTGTTTTTATCATGCTGAATAAGTGGATCTTGCTGGTAGTCAAGATGGCGTCACCTACCTCCACATCTTGTAGATCTGCGTGCTTGGCAATTCCTTATATGGGGATTAGGGTTTGAGTCGTAGTATCCATCCTTACAGTCACATACCACATTACTATTAAAGGTGCAGGGTTTTATTTCCTTCTCAATATCTGGGGGGGAAAAATCAAAACACAGTCCTGACAATTTCTTATAATCTTCTTCAAATGTATGCTAAACCTGTTACAGCTCAGAACTGACTTTTAAGACAACATCCAACATAACCTTGAGTTAAAATGGATATACCAATCAGTGAATTATTTTGATGTTGCTTTTATGAAACAAACAGCCTTAACCTGCTACTTTGGATTTAACCTCCTAGAATATTTCATCGCAGAATTTCAACTTCCCAAACACACAATTGCTTGAGTCATCCTACATACTATCATTACCATATATTTTTTTCTATTTCTTTTTCTGTACTTCATCAGAATAAATTCTCATTATGAAAAGAGGTAAATCATATTTTTATTTAGATATCCATAAAATACCAATCATACCAATATATTATTTCCCCACAAGCATGTATTTCTACCACCCAACTGTCAAGTAGATTGAGATCCCTGCGCACTAACAACACTCTAAAAGGCCCATTAAAGGCCATGGGACTGCGAGGTACTTTCCAATCTATAGTATTTGAACAAGATACTTACGACTACACGAGTCACACCTCTGGCATTTCGGTATTAAGTTTGGTACTTCGGTGTATTCGGCGTTTCCACATTTTTTACATATGTACTGTCCTGCTCGATCCACACAGTCACCGACCTTATGATATCCTGGGAAACGGTGGAGAAACGGAGAAAGGGAATGAGTTAACCTGTGATAATTCCACAATAATTCTTCAACACAAGGCCAATGCATGCAGTTCCTTGTTATAACTTACCAGCTGGACACATTGCATAACATGAATTACTGGTTTGTTCCGTCGGCTCTGTGTAACTCTGTCCAGTGGAAAGGAAGGCAAGTGTCAGTGAGAAAACCTGAAACAAAAGAGGAGGTATGAAGAGGTGAGGTACTGTGTGGAGAGGAAGATGCTAACAAACCAACTGGCCTGACATTTTCACACCACAGCTGCCATCAAGAAGGGCAGAATTCAACATTAATGAATCAATGGTACGGAAGTGGAGGAAGCAAGAAGATGACCTGCGCCAAGTAAAGAAGACCACACAGAGTTTCCGTGGGAACAACGCGAGATGGCCAATGGATCGTGGATGCCTGGGCTAAGGTATCGGTCTCAACTGTGGTCCGAGCTTTCATGAAGGCCGGAATCGTCACTGAACTGCCAGCTAACAGCAACGACACTGACTCGGATAATGACGAGAGGGATCCGGGCATGCTGGGCGCCGTGATCGCCCAACTGTTTAACTCGGACACTGAAGATGAAGAATTTGAGGGGTTTGTGGACGAGGAATGAGCTGAAAAAGTGAGTGTATTGTGTTGTATTTTACGTGTTATAACTGAACAATTTTGAGAGTTATTGTGAAAAAGCTAATGTTTGATTTAACGTGTGTGTGTGTGCGCGTGTGTTGAACACATCCCTGTATCTGCATGAATTGGTGACAGTAAATTGTCCGTACGTGTGAATGGTTGTTCGTCTCTATGTGCTCTGTGATGAACGGGTGACGTGTTCACGGTGGAACCTGTACCTGTTTTTTAATAAAGTTTGACTGACTTATCTGACTGTTTTGTTTCGCTTAATGCGCCTTATAGTCCGGTGCGCTTTATATATGAAAAAAGTTCGAAAATAGACCATTCATTGACAGTGTGCCTTATAATCCAGTGCGCCCTATAGTGCGGAAAATACGGTAGTTCTTTCTTTTCCACATTCAAACATAAACAGGCCTCTTAGGTTATATGTACCCTCTCTTAATTAAATAATTTCTGAATACCAGATGGATGACTTTTGTTAAAGGCTCTGTATATTATTTCCAATATTTTTATATATACAATATCTGTGAATTTTAAAGGTATTACTTTGAATAAAGAGTTTGTTGGTTGGTTCGCGATATCCTACTTTATTAATAAGTGTAATAGCTCTTTTTTGTAACTTAATTAACACATCTATGTATGTTTCATTTGCATTTCCCCATATTTCTGAACAGTATGACAGATTATTTATTAGATCTTTTGTTTTTTTTTTACAATATTCCGACTGATTTTGCTACCTTGCTTCTAATGTATTCAATATGTGGTTTCCAACTAAATTTTTTATCTAGGATCACACCTAAGAATTTGGTTTAATAGACTCTTTCAATTTCAACTCCATTTAACTGTAACTTTGCATTACTGTGAGTCCTATTACCAGAAAATGTCATAAATTTAGTTTTATTTTCATTTAAAGATAACTTATTATAGTCAAACTACTTCTTTAACACAGTTAATTCTTTTTCAACTTATTGCAATAATTCATCCATATTTTTTCCATTACAGAAAATGTGTGTTTTCAGCGAACATTATAAATTTCAACATTGTGGATACTGTAAAGATGTCGTTTAAATAGAAAATTAATAATTTTGGTCCCAAAACTGAATCTTGAGGAAGACCGCATATTACGTTTCTAATTGTGACTGTGTATTGTTAATTTGTACATACTGAAATCTAATACTTAAATAACTCTTTAACCACTGATGTGTGACCCCATACCATATTGTTAACATTTTTTCAGCAATGGTCAAAGCATGGTCAATAGTGTCAAATGCTTTACGCAAATCAATAAACACACCCACTGTGTTTTTGTTTTAGGTCAACTGCAGCTGCAACATGTTCAACAAGGATGTGGAGCAGTTGTTCCTAAATCCATATTGGTGCTCACTTAGTACATCGTAGTATTTTTGAAAACTGGGGTGATATAGGTCTACAGTTAGTGTTTGCTTATCTCCACTTTTATAAACTGGAAACACCTTTGCTATTTTCATTTCATCAGGAAAAGTTCCAGTTAAAAAAGATCTATTACAAATGTAGGTGAAGGGTTTAATAATACAGTGGATGACTTCTTTGATAAGCGCCATATCAATATTATTGCAGTCAGTAGACTTTTTATTTTCAAACTTTCTTACTACTTCTAAAACATCACTGTCACATACTCCTCCAAGAAACATCGTATTAATATTATTAAATGTAGGGCTGATATATTCATTATTAAACTTTCCTTATTGTATAACACGCAATGTGGGAATTGCGTGTTTCAATAAACAGCTCAGGCAAACACTTGTCTTTCTGTGAATTTTATTCAAGTCTTCTGCAGAAGGACTCAAAACACATACGCCGTGTACATGTATGCTCGAATGAGTGAGGAGAGCTCCGTGAGCCTGTTATTTATCCAGCTTTAGGGTCAATCATATCATCCCACAGAGACACATTGTCCCTGAAGTCTGGATAACACAGAAAACAGAGATATTTTGACATATTAAGTTTACACAGATTCAGTGCCACATCAGAGATGAGTCTCCCTGAGTCCAGGGTTACATGCAATATGTTTGGAATTCCCATTACACTCATTAGCCAAATTTGGACCAATATTAACAAAATACTGGTTAAAGGCATCAACAGTAGCCTCTTTATTTTCTACTGTTGTGTTATTATGTTTGATACACAATGGGAAGTCTCTGTCTTTATGATTTTTCATTACATTATTGATGATCCTCCAAGTACCCTTTATATCATGTCTTTATTTTTGCAATAGCTGGTCATAGTAATACTTTTTTTTGCTTTCTTAGTACTAATGTTATATATATATATGTTTTTTTATACTGTTCCCCTTTTCCCTTGGTTGGACACTTAATAAAATCCATATATAGCTTGTTCTTTTTTACATGACTTTTCTAAACTCTTTGTCATCCAAGGTGACAACCTATTTTTTTGTTTGTTTACATTTTTTCAAAGGACAATGATTATCATAAATTTGTGTAAATATTTCCAAGAATGCATTATATGAATCATTAAAGTCTTTAACATAAACATTCTGCAAGTTATAATTTGATAATTCTATTTTCATAGCTTCCATTGCTCCAGGTAATTTTAATCTAACTAAATTTAAATTTTATTTTTCCCATTTTTAAATGTTACTAAAAGTCCACTTTTTGTTTTCACATTAGATTTTTATGAAAATATTATCAATCAATGAGGCACTATCTTTATTTATCGTTTGAGTTGGTTTTAATATTAATGGATAGAAACCTAAACTAAACATAGTATTAACAAATTCTGATATTTTAGTATGCTCATTAGATTTGAATAAATAAATGTTGAAATCTCCACAAACAAAGGTAAAGTTTTCATTATGCTTCTCGAGTATCTCTGATATTGTCTTACTAAACTTATCTATACAGGAAGCTGGGGACCGATAAACACAACTTATTAACATATTTTTAGATCTATTGCCGTTAATTTCAACAGATAAACATTCCATCAAATTATCTATAGAAAATGTCATGTTAACAATAAATTTACATTTTAAACCAGACCTTACAAACAATTCAACACCACCTCCCCTTTTATTGTACCTATTCTGGGCAAACATTTGATATCCATCTAAACCATCCAACAGTTCTTTTTCTTCACTGATCCAAGTTTCGGAAATCGCTACCACACTAAATTTCTCCTTGAAGGTTTGCAAGTAACTTTTAATTTAAAAAAAAAATTACTTTGCATGCTCCTGCTGTTGAAGTGAATCAGTGAAAAAACCCTTTAGCCTGCTCCAGTGGACCATTAGGTTTTATCATTATTTTACAGTTCCTAGTCCATGTAGCCTGTATTTTTTTCCCTCCTTCTTCAGAATCCTTGCTTGATGAGCAATCTCTGCATTCTTCTTGTTTAGATGTTTGTTCACAAACACATCTGTGCCCTTTAGTTTTTTTTGCAACTTTTAACAGCTCAATTTTATGTTTTCTACTCACAAATCAGATGATGATATTTGGTCTCTTATTCTGTTTTTGTAAGCTTGCATTCTTTTTTTGTGGGATTGTGTGACAAGCAGCTATAGTTTTGCTGTCCAATTAAACTTCTTTACTGCTGAAAAACTCAATAACTTGCTGCTCAAGTGAGAGTAGTTTACCTGGCGGTACGTCCTCCCCTTCATTGCCTCCTGCTGTTATCCGTGCATAAGTGCGATGAGTAGTCTCAAGTCCAGATATCACCACATCAACCATTCTTGTGTACTGTTCCAGGTCCTCCACTCTTTTTTCCAGCGCTTCTTCTCATCCTTTTCTTTAATGATCGCTTTCCGTTGTTGCATATCTCCAATCAAACGCATTAGGCTTATCTGTTGCTGATTGTTAGTTGCTGAGACTTCAGGTAATTCAGTAGGCCTTTTGCTGGTTACCCAAGCACATGTTGTAAAAAAGTGCTTAGGTCAAAAACCGCAGAAATAATACTGCAAGTTCAAGCATTACTTAAACATCAATGTGCAGATCATGAACAAACACTTGGATGTCAAGTTGTCTTTGAGATATTCGATAGATTGCAGAGCTGAACTGCACAGCCCTCCTAACCAGCAGCCATCTTGCCCCCATATTTATAATATATATCACCTAATGTGTTTAAATGAATCCTGGCTCTTTTATCACATAATCCTCTCATGTAAGTGTTTTGATATTAGCTTCAGTTACGTTAGCTTCAGTCATTGACAGAGAAAGTTACCTCTCCCACGCTACCTCTGCTTATGGCTCCAGGTGAGTCTTCAGTGCGGTTTCTCATTCATTTCCCCATGACCACTTGGTGAAAACACTGGTCAATGTTAACTTCAAGGTCCTCCAAACACTCATCCTCGAGGTCCTCCAGTGTGGTTTGACTATTATTATTTGTTAATTGGCTTAAAATTGGCGGATTGTTTATTTTAATGAAATGTTCGTTTAGCTGTGCACTGCCGTGTTTGAATTGCACCAAGTTTCAGATTACAGAAAAGCTCGCCGTGCCATCGCTTTATCACATCAAACAGAACATTTTACAAATATTTCATACATATACTTTGTAATCACTCATTTTAATGTTGGAAACTTTATGATTTGGACTAGCATTTAAAATAAAGTTTTATTGAACACATGTAATTGTTTTTTTTCAGTTTATACAAAGTAGTTGCTGGTTTTCACGGCTCCAATTTAAAATTACACATTATTGATTAAAGAAAAGGCTAAACATACCAAACTTGAAGAGCAGAAACTAAGTGAAATAATTTGTAATAGGAAAAAGTCGACAACTATGGAAGTTTTAATTGGACTTTAATATTTGTAACCCCTACAAATGTGTACAATGATGCGCAAATATTTCACTATCTGCAAATGTGTATTTTTACATTTGTGATGTATAAAATCATATCCACAAAAACACATGGTGATGTGTACACACAAAACTGTATTTACACATTTGCAGATTACTTCCTGTCAATTTGTGGGTCATGTTACATTTGTAACTTTCTTTTTACACATTTGTGTAATTATGTCCAATGTGTACTGCAGAGATCTGTAAATATATACACAAATAAATTGTACAGATTAAATTGTGTGTATTTGTAAATCACACTGTATTTTTGTGGATATGATTTTACACAACACAAATGTTTTTGGTGGTGACATATTTGTCTATATGTTACAAAAATATCTTTGGTATAATGAGACAGCAGGAGGAGCTGGTGCAGCTGAACAGGTTAAAATTCTGAGACTTTCCCCTTTAAGAAATAAACATAATGAATATAACCGTAATCCTTATCTCTAACTGCTTTGTTCTACGGTCACACAGACCTTCATTGGGGATATCTTCAGTTCATCCCCAGTTGTAATGTATGGAAACAGCCTCTCAGTGAAAGTGTGTGTGAAGGTGTGTATGTGTGTGTTAGTATCAGGATCACAGAACGACAGCTTTCCTCTGTTCCAGTCCAGATTCACTCTGATCCTCTGGGGCTTCGTCTGCACTCTTACAGCAGTGACTGGAGCTGGTGGTGACCGTGCTGAGTATTTACCTTTATTGAACCATATTCCCCATAATCCAGACTGTATGAGTCCCTTCCTCTGGACAGACTCTGCTAACACACCCATTTCCCAGTCTGTACTGTTTCCAAAATCAACATCCCAGCTGTGAGTCCCTGACTTAAAGCCCTCAGAACCCAAGACAGACCAGTATTTCTCAAACCTCTCTGGATTGTCAGGAAGCTGCTGTCTCTCTCCTCGTCTCACGCTGGTCAGATCTTCAGACAAGATGAGTATTGGATGAGCAGTGTTTGGATCCAGAATCACAGGAGTGTAAGAGACCTCGTCCTTGTTCCAGATGTTGAAGGTCAGGTTGCCCAGGTGTTTGGCCTGGTCTATCAGAGCTCCTGAGGGCAGCTGTGGATCATCCAGCAGGGGGCGCTGCTGGACTCTTTCCACTGCAGCTTTGTAGCTGAGCAGGAATGAGACGTCTTCAGCTCTCAGCTCCTCCTCTGTGGCTCTGACTGTGTCTGAAAGAGCTGCTATCTCTCTGCTCAGAGCCTCCATCTTCTCCTTCATCATCTGACTCTTCTGCTCCTCTTCCTCCCTCAGTGCAGCCATCCTGGCCTCCTCTTCCTCATCTAGAAACTGGTGAAGCTTCTTAAACTGCTCCTTAATCAGCCTCCCTGTGTATCGGGCCTGGACCTTAATGTGTTCTGCTGTTTGATCAAACTTCACTTTAACTTGATCACAAACCTTTAACTTCTCCTTTAAGGACTCCAGAGTTTCCTGAAGTTCCTTCTTGTGCTGTCGTGCAGCTTCATCGATGGGTCTGAATCTGTGGTTGCTGTGTTTTTCTGAATCTCTGCAGACGACACACACTGGCTGCTGATGGTCCAGACAGAAGAGTTTGAGTTTCTCACAGTGCAGACTGCAGAGAGCCTCTGAAGCTCTCTGATCTCTCTCCAAAAAGAAGGCCTCACACAGGTTCTTCAACACCCGGTTACAAGGTGGTTCTTCCCTTGAAGATCTTTTCTTACAAACTGGACACTCACGTGCTTGTTTCTGTCTCCACCAGTTCATCAGACAGTCTTTACAGAAGCTGTGGCTACATGACAAAAGAACAGGATCTCTAAAGACGTCCTGACAGACTGGACAACAGAGTTCCTCCACTGACCTGGAAGCCATTTTGTCTCTGAGTGAAGCTGAAAACACAGAAAGGACAATCAGTCCTAGCTCCCCTCCCTCCTCTAACTTTCACCTTCAGTGTGTGGAGCGTCAGCAGGTTGAAGCAGCAGTGTTGTAGTTTTCTTATTTTTTCTCCTGTAGCTTAACTCAGAAGAAGTCTTTAGCTTGGTCTGAAGGTGAGTCTGATCATCTCTTCGTCAGTCCGCGTGTCTCTCTTGAAGCTAAGTGAAGTGAAGAAGGGGAACAAACTGTTTCCTGGTTTATCTCTGGGTAGGCAGGTGAGGGGTGGAGCTTTTTCAGACCTCCTCTGTTGAATGTTGTCACTTCACATGGGTGTGTCCATTCCAAAGTACTGATTTACTGCTGACAATGTAGACGGATAGTGTTCACTGCTCTTAAAGTACTTAAGAACCCCTTTTCGTTCCCTTCTCCTTTGACTCAGTTTTCACATCCCTCCCCAAACCCCCTCCTACATCCAAAAGCCACGGACCCCATTCCTCCTTTCATTCATCACCCCTCGAACATTTCCCCATCCCTGCATCATTTCGGCTCACCTCCATACCATGCAATAAACTATTCTAAATCTACATCTTCCCAGACTTGGTCTTTGTCAGTCAAAATCACATTAAACTTCGCCCAGCGTTCATGAGTCTCTTTTATACAATTATCAAAGTAAAAGGCCAATTGTTTATTTTAAACCGTTCTAATGATTGTGTCTTTTATGTATGCTTATTTTATTTGTCTTATATAGACACCTTGGTGTGTTACTGGAGAAACAGAAACACGCTGCAACAGTAATCCCACATTCTGGGATTATGTTGTCGATGTCTAAATAACAAACTCTTTTAAATAAGAATATGGGTAGCTTTTTATCAAAGTTTGAGATGAATAGCACAAACAACCACTGAATGAATGTTCAATAAAAAAGTGTTACAACAGACGAGTCTAGCGATGTTACAGGTTCAGCGGTAATGGTGAAAATTTGGAGGATCTAAACCTCCTTTAAACTCCGGGAGCTGGAGAACTAATCTCTGGAGACGAGCAGGTTCATAACGCATTCAACTGCTAAATCAACATACAGATCAGGAGAATTTTGGAAGGGTGACCATTTCTATCAGGGCCGACCTGGATGTCTCCATTTTACATTAATTTACAGAATATGCATGTTTAAACATTAAGAAATGTCATTTTGCCAATTGGACAAAAAGCTCATCATGAATACAAATGTCTAGAAAAAATAATATAATACACTTCTGACAAAGAATGTACAGATTCTTTGTCATTTTGTATTCTCTGACTATAGGTTGCTTTTAAAGCAGATATCTTTAAACCTTTTTTATTTTATCAAAGTGTCACAGTAGATTTATTTCTGAGGTTTTTTGTACTTTCTAGTATCAAAGCTGCAACACCCTCCACATTATAATGTTGAAACAGTAAGACATCTTTAAAATTACTGATTGATGCAACATCCTTTAAAGTCTGTTCTTCATTTGTTCAAACGTCTTCTCTTTGTTGGTGCGTCTGATGACTGTCCTCTGTTCCCTTTTGTTGTCTTCTCCTTCTTCTGTGGTGCTGCTGGCTCAGTGTTCTTCTTCTGTGGTCCTGTTAGTGTTTAATTCACATTAACAGAACACAATTGAAATGTAAAGTAAATAATGAAAATTCAAACATTAAAAGCATTAATGGTGGGTTTAATTATTCCTTCTGTCTGTGAGTATTATAAGCTGCTGTGAGTTTTAGTTTCTGATGAATGTTTAAGGGAACTTATTACTGCACTGTAACTGTATTTTATTTTAATTTTATGTTGTAATTTTTTACCAAAGTTGTACATCTGATGCAGATTAAGATTATACATAAACGTTTATGAAACAAGATTAAACCACTGGTTTCCAACATTACAGCCTTACAAAGTGTTTGGTTGGCCTTCTCAGATGTTCCACTACAAAGACAATTCCCCACTAAAGTTTTCCGATGATTTCATATATTAAAACTAGCTCCACTTTGAGCAGCTACAACAATAAAATGCTGCTTTAAAATTGATGCATCAGCATTAACAATCTGTAATATAATAATTCATATTTTTCACAAGTCCTTTTACTTGTGATATTTTGATATAATAATACTTATGTATTTTTACTTGTAACTACAGTATTCTTAAATTGTTGCATGGTACTTTTACTTAATTAAAACATCTGAGTACTTCTTTCACCACTGTGCATCACAGTGTATTGATACTGTGATCGATCAAACTGAATTAAATGGAATCTAACAGAAGTGTGATCATGTATGATGCATTCATTCTTTTCATTTAATTATTCCACTCATGCAAAATGTGAAATGCAAAAAGGTGAAAGCCAAATATAAACACAGTATATGTGTGAGTGATACCTTTCTTCTGAGTTTTTCCTTTGGTGGATGTTGTCCTTGCGGGAACAGCTGTCTTCCTTTGTCTTGGTGCTTTCTGTTTCTTGTTGGTCTTCAGCTCCACCTCCACAGGGTAGTGGTCACTCACACCGAGGGTCTTGTAAAGCAATTAAAGAAATATTCTCAATACCCTGGCCCTGGTGTTAAACTGTACTGATCAACACAAACATGAGTCACCCTTACTTCCTCATCAGTCAGGTTGAACGCTTTCTGGAAGTTGAAAGACTTGGCAGAGCCGGGGACGACGCCGTCCAGCATGGTCTGTCCATACACCACGATCCTGTTGATGCATCACAGTCTTTAACAACAATTTATCAATTACACAAGATAAAAATATGCAATGACATGTGGCTTACCTGTCGTAGGTGTTGTCATTAAGGTTACTAGACGTTGTGTCGATATCATCAGCTATCAGCCAATGGTAAGGGGCGGAGCAGATGCGGATCGTATCCTTCTTCTTCTTGGAGAGATACCGTCCATCTGCATTAAAGTCCCCTAAAATCATTATGTTCTGCGAAAGAAATAATCTGTATAATTAGATGTCATGATAGAAACAAATCTTTTTGGGAATTTATTACTTCAATTATTTTATCATAAGTTGTTCTATAGATGCTGATGCTCATTCCTAAAGTTGGCATCCATTAAACACTAACTTAATCGCCCCTGAAAAACTTGTTTTTGTTGACCTCCAGTGGTTCGGTGTTAAGTTTTAAAGTTAAGTCTTTAAATAACAGTACCAGGACTTTTGTACAGTGATTGTGTGTGTGTGTGTGTGTGTGTGTGTGTGTGTGTGTGTGTGTGTGTTTACAGGTGAGGGTCAGAATAACTCATGGTCCTGCAGAGCTGGACAGAAAATAAATGTATTATTAGCAAAATGCAATTAAAAGTATCAAATGTACTCATTATTCAGTGTTATATTAATATAGTATATTATATTATTCATTTTTTTCACTAACAATTCACATAAATGCATTTTAATGTTGTAAATCATCAATTTATAGCCAATTTAAGAAACTTTCTAGACCACTGGCGAGATTAGTTGTTTAGTACTGCATCATATTATTTAAGGATATCACATTTTTTGTCAATTGTGTCAAGTAAAATATTTCCCCTTGAAATAATAAAAGTATGTCAAAATTGCAGTTACAGTTACTTGAGTAAATGAACATTGAGTTGCATTCGACAGCTGTAGAAACGTGGCTGTGATGAGCAACTTGAGTGTGAGAAAGAGACTGATAGTGTTGCCATGGAAGTCACAGCCTTTCTGATCCCACCCTGCATCCAAGTACGTCACAACAAAATTGCATCCCTGATACACTGAGCTGCTACACAGAAATAGAGCCCAAAATGTGACTCTGAGTTCAGTGTTTTGTAAGAATTTAGGTAAGCAAATCTGTTGTTATAGCAGCAGTGAAAAACATTCTGTTGTAAATTTAACCTGCTTTGAATTTCATTTGAATACCATGAAAAAGGTGTAATCGGAGTCAGGCAGTAAATTCTGAGTCACGAACGCAACAAACTCGTTCCACCCTCACATGTTTGGTTTGTACAGAGTCAAACTATCAAACCTACATCAGTTCCCCACTTCTTCCTGACAGCATCGACCACGTCATGCAGCTCGTCCAGCTCCTTCAACGAGTCCTCTGGCTTGGTGTGTACGGGGATCAGTACCAGGTCTTTCACAACTGCAATAGACAGACACAGTATACAAACAAACGAATGCTTTCAGACAAAAAGATATAATATTTACAGAGATTGTGTAGAGCACCGACCTGTAGTTGGACAGCTGAAGCGCAGAACGAAGGGCTCTCTGGCGAAGGCGTCCACATCTCCAACTTGATTATCTTCATACTGGTAACAATCTGTCAGCTTCACTTCATCCTTTCTGAGACACACACATATGTAACAAGACAGTGATATATTTGTATACGTGTCATGAACTTGCTTTGACAAAGACCATCTGTAATAAAAGCTTAGAGTGCCGTCAACCTCTCTTCAATACATGCTATTACCATAACCATCACCAGAGAACTACATGTGCTGCAAACATATGGCTACACTTCATAATGGCTTTTATTTTCGAGTGAGCTACTGCTTTAGAGGGTAGACAGTGAAGCTGGGCTCTCTGTACCTGTAGAAACAAACAAACTTCTCCTTGTAGGTGTCTCGTCCCAGCTGGCTGCTGGAGGTCATGGAGTAGGGACGGGTTTGGTTGGAGCTGAGGGGAAACAGAAACAACACCAAAGAAGAGTACTATAATGTTACATGACGTTTGATTGTGTGTCAGATGTATAATTACATTTTACTAAGTTTGTGGTTATAAATACCACAACGACATGGTGGTGGTGACATTTTTTTGCACCAATTTACATGGGAAATGTCTTTTTTATATGAAGGGAAACTATATTCAAATTGTATTGCAGGTTTTCTTATTGTGCAAATACACCTTTCTCAAAGCATTTTAATTTGTTAATTAATATTTCTTGGTGCAAGTTATTTTTCAGAACATTTTTAACAAATGATTTCAAGTAATGGGGGGAAAAAAATCAGCCACTTCAAAATGTGGAGGGGACATTTCCCAGCGCCACCAGTGTAAATGACATCTATCATCATAGTTAATATTTTCTAATTAGCACTAAACACAAAGTACAGCTGAAGAAGAGGGGGATGTCATTGGTTTTGTAGGTATTTATTTAGTCATAAACTTAAGTAAAACTGTTTGACCTGATGATGATTTTAATGAGTTCATGTGTTGAAGTTCCAACTCCCAGACAAACTGAAAACTATATCATCAGTATTTCCTCTGTTAGATCAAAATGTTTCTGTTAACATTACAGCTACTCGGCCTCTTTATACTTGCTGGCCTGAAATTAAGGCTCTGCCAGACATCATTTAGTTTTTTTTATTCAGGCGTGCTCCTTGTCTGTCATCATTTTTCTTTTACTAACAAATCAACCGCACTTTTTTTCAATTATTTGGGGCTTCATTATAATATTCTAAGTTGTTAAATTGTGGAAAACAGAAATGTTTAACATGTAAGAAAAAAAGAGCTCATGTTTCACAGAGAACTCACCTGTTGAGGTCTTGAAGTAACTTCTCCATGGCCTTACCGCTCTTATCCACCACCTCCAGAATCACCACCACACTGTACTGAGACATGATCTAGAAGCAACACAAGTAAACACAACATGTTGTTTTAATGCTATGCATTGCACATAGGCCTACTGGGTGAATATGTTGTCATTATCATTAGTGTCCTATCAATAAAGTAATAATCAAGGCGTTACCTTGGTGAGGGTTTTGACGACAGCCTGGTCTGCGGTTTTCTTCATTCCCAGGTTCTTTGCATTGAAAGCAGCTATCTTCATTTTTCACTTCAGGTGATTTGTGATGTTTTACAAGATGAATAAAAGGAACATGCTGTACAAATTGAAAAAAAATATAGATAGAGGGAGAAAATGGGGAACAGATGCAAAATAAAAAAGAAATTGAGGCATGTGAAACTAAAAAATCAACACTGATAAAAAAAACACTGCAGCTGGTTTTGTTGGAAGTGAAAATGTCGGCGTGACACTTTAACAGTAAATCTAATCTAGGTCAGACCTGTGATAATGGCCTCAGCATACAGCAGAGGTGACTTTATTTATAAAGATAAGAGTTGAAGTGAAAAGGGAATCATGCAGAAAATATTTTTGAATATTTGTTTTACAATCAACCTTAATCAAGTTGAGAGGAAGTATTATGCATAATGAGAGGTTACACTACCTACACATGCAGGTATAGGAACATCATCAGACTTTAAAAGATTTCACTTTAACTTCTGTAAGATCACGATTTATTTAACACGTGTCTTCAAGCAGTTTTTTGTTTTTGATATAGGTATGAATGGGCTGAATGCTTTTTTGAAACCTTAATAATGCTTGGTGGAGGAAGAAGTCCTTAAAAACCAACCTTAAATACCACAATTTGAAAATACTGCGTTACAATAAATACAAGTAGGATTTTAACATCACAGCTAGTCGAGCTGGTGCAAATTTAAACAACTTTATGGGCATTTTCATCTCATATTTTACAAGATAATGGCATGTTTGGTGTGAGCTTCTTAAACCTGTAAAGTAACTAGTAACAACAGCTGTTAAATAAATGTGGTTCAGAGGGAAAAGTAAATTTTTCCCTCTGAAATTTAGTATAGTAAAAGAACAAAGTACTTCATACCTAAGTTCCCTTAAAACTGTACATTGTGATGATTAAAAAGAAAGACAACAACAAAGAGCAATTCAGTTTCATTTTGCGGTCTTTAAAATGAAACTGAACTGAAAGCAGGTTTGTTTTCTGTAAGTACTCGGATTTCCATTCAGTCGAACACGGACAAAGTTAGTAGAGGTTTTATCAAGTGTAAAATACCAAGTAAAAACAAAGATTCAAAAGTACTTTTCAGTCCAGAAAAGTGTAGAAAGTAAAACAAACTCACCAGTCTGTTTGAAATACACAAAATGAAGTGGCAGCAGTTTCTATCAGCAGACAGAGTGATACTGAACTCTGCAGAGAACAGGGCAACTGAAGAAGCCCTGAGAAACAGGAAGTGTCTCTGTTGGCCACAAAACTGGTATACACACACACATCAACACACACACACACACAGCATGCTGCAATCTATAACACACAACAGCATGTTATAACACACCAAACAGTCGCTATAAGTTATCAAGGCCAGTAAGTATTTCCTGCCTGTAAGAGCTGCTGGGCCTTTACCTCAAACACCACAGCACTCTGCTGTCTGCAAACTCTGTAGAAAACAGATTATTTGGCAGTTTATTTGACTATGGCAATGGTTGCCATGCAGGTGCTGCTCTTTCTAACTCAGTGGTGTGTCCAGACTTGTTTGACACACACATCTGAATAGCATCAACCTAGCATTGGCATTTCCTTGTCTACTTTATTTACATTATTAACATTAAATAACATTGCAGCAGCCTATCTTACAGTTTATTACATTCATGTGTTTAAAATTTTAATTCAAAAGATAAATAGATCAAGAAAACAATGCAAATGCAGTCACAGTATGAAGCACCAACTTCATGGATTAAAAGAACAAATTAAAATAAGTAAACATGTGTGGACAAAATATTGTATTGAAGTGCAAAACGTCAAATACAATAAAAATCTCTTCAACACGATAAGCCTACTATTATTAATTACCATCCTGAACATTTAGAACAATTCAACAACAACGTATTTTGGGAAAATAAAAACGAGGCTCAATTTGCAGCACACATTGTTAACGTTAACTCACTGTGTGTGTATCCAAACGGGAACACTAAAGATCTTGCCTGAGAGTCCTCCCGTTGGTCTCTGAGGCCTAATGGCAAACAGCATGATATGAAGTGTTATTAGTTTAATTCGGCGAACTTAATTTTCACCATTGTAAACAAAAACGTGGCTCACCTTCCGCAGTCTCTCTGTATCCAAGGCAACAGTAGCCTATACTTCCTGCTTCTTGTACGAGTTTATCTGTTCACGCAAGTGAAGATTTTTAACGCGACATTTTACAAAATATTTTATTGAGGGGGAAAAAAACATTGACGTTCAAGCTCATAGGCTATATTCATTAGGCCTGCCTTCAAATCGGTTTGGTCTATAGGCTTATTATTTGATTCAGTCAAGTAACTTCCTGGTTACACACATCGGACAGATTAAAAATTAAATGCGGTCAGTGTTTCTTATTTATGGCTTGAAAATCGGATCAGGTCTATTAGATTTTTGTGCTAAAAAAACTAGGCCTATATGGCCTACGGTCACCGGAAAAGTAGGTTTTGGATTAAAAAGCAGGGGCTTTAGGAGTAGCATCCACCAGGCCAGGTGTACCGGACCAGGCGGGTGCTGATCGCCCAGGAGGAGAGGACGATACCTGTCAAGGACTCAGGCTGGCCAAGCAACGGGTAATCAGATAACCTCGTGAAGTTGGTCGCGGTGAAGCCTCTGGTGTAGGCCTACCGCGACTTTTTCCAGCACTTCTCCCAGGTTGTCTGTATTTTCTTCCCTTTCCATCTCAGGTTCCTTGGGTTCCTAAATAAACTGCATTACCCAGGGGGCACCACGTTACGCTCACCTGTTCCCCTTCTCGCCTGCTTGCTTTTCTCCCTGTCGGCAGCGTGTCTAAGCAACATTAACCTCACAAAGCCTGGCTCCAAAACGGCGCAAAGAGCAAACCAATAGAGTCAGATGATAACACAACAAAGCTTAAGGTAAAATCCATCCCTACCAGCTGCTGAGCGTTTGTGACCCTAAAAGTAGAGAGCATCCAAAGAGAAAATAGCCTACTACAAGGACGTAAGGTCTGTCTCATTGGGTCCTTTTGCTAAAACATGTTCAACTTTTCACGAAGTCGATGCAGTCTTCAATATCACCTTTGTGGAAACCGACCAATAGCTGCCTGGATGGGGCGGAACACAACATCATCATGACTATTTTGTTGCTGTTTACAATCTCCCAGGCAAAATTTAAATTACTGCAGAATAATTTCCTGCGTGAGCACGTGTATGAATATAGCTTATGGCTATTTTGTATTTTATTCTGTATGTTCCCATATTTTAATGTAGCCTAGCCTATATTTGATTATCTGTTATGTTAGATGTCTGTAGCATGAAGGGATTCATTTCGTTGTACAACCTTATAACATGATAAATTAATTACCTTGATCCTTAATCAAAACTAAAATGTATTCCTTCATGAAGAAATATGCATGTTTGCTTTCTTTCAGAGAGAAGATCATTATAAATCTCATGTGTACACAGCTGTATCTGGACGTTGTCAGTTTTGCATAAAGACTGGAGGCAGGGGGAAACAGCTAGTCCTGATAAAGCCAAAGTTTGATAATACACCATACACCTCAAAAACATGATGTATCATGTTTGTTTAATCTATAAATGAACAGAAATGTAAAATCTATAAGTGGTTTTATGAGGAGAAACTATGAGCTGCTTTTCAAAAAGTTGTTGTCACTCTGCAGTTTCGACATTTTACTCGAAGTCACTGCTAAACTGTGGAAACAATTACTTCAATATGTGGTTAAAAACTGTAATACAATATGTAAGATCGTATTGTTGCTGATCCCTATTAAGTGTAGGTCATATCCCTGCATCTGTGTTTGATTTTAATTAAACAAGCCACATGTCCTAAACGTACAATGGACAGTTTATACCACAAGAGGTAAAAGATCATTTGTGTAATTTGAGCAAACTAAGCCTTTAAAAACAGCCATGTTCTCTTTTGAACAACTAAACACAGCAGAGAACTTTTCAATGAAACAGAAACAGTCTTTATATAAAAACAAAGAAAGCACAAAAAAACCTTTTCATGAATAGTTTATTTCAGATAATACAAATCCAAAGCCATAAGCAATATGAGGATGATTATAAGTAAGTAGTGATATAATGCTGTATGTGTTTAGGCTAATGTGCTCTGCCATGCATCTGCGTATGTGTCATCATCTTGAGGTTATCGTTGCAGCTGTAGGGACATCCTTCCTTCTCTGACTGTTAGTGGTTAATTTACAAAAAGACAAAAACAAAACAGAAAAAACTGTTGAGTCAAGTTTTTTTTTTTTTTTTAGAGAAGCATCAGTCAACATCTGAGACCAGCAGCCATAATTAAAGCTCCTGACTTTGATGACCCCTTGTGGCAGAATTAAGAAACGACAGCATTCACAGGCTGAAACAGACAAACAAGCAGCTTCTTGTATTTGTTTCCCCAAACTTGCGGTTTGGATTATAATTCACAGGCAGTGGTAAAATGTTACTAAGTGCATTTATTCAAGAAAGTACCTACAACTATGAGGTTCTTTCACATTTCATGCCACACAGTATTTCAGTACTACTACCTGTAGTAGCCTAAATATATTTACATACATTTTTGCTGATAAAACCTGCATGTTTTTGCTTGAACTTGCAATAACTGAATTATGTGTTGACCTCCAGTATTTACAGAGAAACATGATCTCTCTCTCTCTCTCTCTCTCTCTCTCTCGTAGCTCTGTTTTTAGTCTCCAGCTTATGAGGGAAATACCTAAATGCTCCAGCTAATCTCTAATTGAGTCTGTCGGCTGTTTGCTGCTGAGCAGGTCGTGTACTGTGGCTTTTTCAATGCAGAACTTTTACTTGTAATTGAGTACTTTTATAGTGCGGTATTGCTATCTGAATACTTCGTCTACTGCTGATCATAGGTAATATTTTTGTAATGTTGGAAGTGCTGCATTTATGTAGGATCCAGGTGTTGTAGGGAGGTGATCAGGTTGGATGGTCGCCGTACAAAAACACGTGCCTTTGAGGATCGTATCCTCAGTCCTGCATGTGGTTAGTTTTAGTCAACAAAGGCACTTTAGTTAGGTAAGGTTAGTTAGAGTAAGGCTGTGGTTTCGACTACCTGTTTATACAACAAACACTCCTGCTCATTATAAACTTTATATGAATTAAACTAAGACCATGATTTTTTGATGATAAACTCATTGTAGAGTGTCTAAACAGACAAATGACACAGACACAGACATACACGTGAAGGAATCAATTACTGATACAGTTTCGTTAAAATAAAATACTACCGTTCTTCTTGTTGGGTGTCTTCTGGGCTCATCTGTTTGATGTTAATCCTCTTCTTCTTCCTCATCGTCATCGTCATCATCGTCATCATCCCCGTCCAGCTTCTTCAGCTCCACCTCCACAGGGTAATGGTCACTGATGTCTTGAGTCTGAGAGAAAACAAGTCAAAAATCTCTTTTCAGACCAGTAAGGTGGAAAAATTACTTTAAATGTTTTTTTATTAAAATTTTGTAACTACTCTGAGTCAAAAACCTCAATGCAACGTGTCAGTCTTACTTTGGCATCAGACAGGTTATAAGCGTTCTGAAAGTCGAAAGACTTTGCTGAGTTGGGAACAACAGCTTTATACATGTCATCACCAAACACCACGATCCTGTTGGCAGAAAATGTAGTCACAATCGGGTTTATTTGAGCACATTTGTTTTACAGGTATTTGGACAAATTAAGATTTGGACCTGATGGTGGCGCTAGATGAAAAGTCATGGGCTCACTAAAGTCATTAAGATTCATCCTCTTAGGATCAGAAATATTGGTACCAAATGTCATCGCAATCCATCCAATAGTTGTTGAATATTTCAGTCTGGACAAAAGTGGTGGACCAACAGAAGAACCGACATTTCAATCCCTAGAAATATTTTATGATGTGTTTCACTGCTGTAAACACTACATAATAAATTCCACTTACTTCTGTTGTGTTGTAAGTTCAGTAAAAGAAACTATATTTCCTCAGTTGACATGAAGTTTAATGTCTTGTAGTTACAAAACAAGATGTAAAGGTACCTGTCATAGGTGTGGTCATTAGAGTGACTTGTCGTGGTGTCGACATCATCAGCTATCAGCCAATGGTACGGATGGTAGCAGATGCGGATCTTTTTCTTCTTCTTCTCGGAGAGGTAATGCCCGTCTGCATTAAAGTCCCCCAAAATCATAATGTTCTGCAGAAAAATGTAGACATCAAAAACAACAAAACAAGTAAAACAACCAACTGTCCTCAAGAGACATACAGTAATAAGTAATACAGAAAATATTCTGAGCATTATTTATAATACCCAGAACAACAAAGAACTCTTTATACTAACTCCTTTTGGATCAGAGTATGTACCAGATATGAAGAAGTACTGTTACCAGTAAATTGCCACAGCCTTCTTATTATGATTAATGATTATTTGGTCTTCTGAAAAACGAATAGAGATTAATAAAAATATATGTAATGATGCAAACTTTAGAAGGTGATAATATGCCAATGTTGTGTTTACAGCTTGTTTGTCTTTGTCCATAATATATAGGCCTACAATACTTATCTTTTTTTTATATAAACATGTAAACATGTCCACCTCTTGCACATTGTTTCTGTAAGAGGCTTCAGATGATGCAAGTGCATTTTTAGTTTAAAAATAACCATTTCATGAGTTATTCCACTCAAACCTATCAAAGAATATCTATTATTACTACTATACTTTATATTTATTCTATTCATTTCCCACCCACATCCGTGCTCCATCTTTTCTTCACAGCTTTGACAACATCATGCAGAGCGTCCAGCTCTCTTGGCGTATCCTCTGGTTTGGTGTGGACTGGGATCAGCACCAAGTTCTGCACAACTAGAAGCACAAACACACTCAGTGAGCCATGGATGAATAAGTGAACACACACATACAGTTTGCATTTGTAGGACCCGTGTAGCAATTGTGAGAACCCGTATTGCCTAGACCCTAACATAGACCCCAATCCTAATCAAAAACTTTTATACCAAGTCTTAACCTTCACACAGTCCATTAGCGGTCTGTCCGAAAGTTTAAACCTCACAATCCACATATGTCCTCACAACACTGGTCTGATGGAGAGGTCCTCACAAAGCAAGGTAATTCAATCACACACACACACACACACACACACACACACACACACACACACACACACACACACACACACACACACATACCTGTATTTGGACACTTGAGCTTCAGAATGAAGGGCTCTCTAGCGAGCACATCTTTATGACCTTCTTTGTACTGGTAGGCGTTGATCTCACTCACTTCATCCTGTCTGAGACACACACACACATGCATGCACACATGGGCTGCATCAGAAACATTCAGTACAGAGAGACATTAATATCCTTATTTTACTAAATGAAATTTTTTGTTGTTAATTTAATTGTTTCAAAGATGTATTCATTGCCCCTGTCAATTACCTTATAAGCTATTTCTTATTTTTATTTATCCGTTTGTTTATCAGTTTATTTGTTAGTTAGCAGGATATTGCAAAAACAGAACATGCTGATGGGCATCGTGCCTGGTGTGATCCCATCACAAGATGATCTCTAGTTTGGAGTTGTTAGACATTTGGGATATTTAATGACACTATGTTCAGCAGATACGTTTTAAGAGTTTCCACATACCTGTAGAAGAAGACAAACTTCTCCTTGTAGGAGCTTCGTCCCAGAGATTCACTGCACTTCATAGCGTATGGATGACGTTTGTTCTTTCTGGAATTGAAACAGTGTCAGTGTAGAGGTCCATTAGTATTTTATTTCTTGATTTGTTTTTAGTCACAACATTCATAATGTTATTCATAAGATTATGCAAACAAAATAAGTTTATTTAAAAGCTAAATTAAATCTGTAAAGGTAATGTCCAGCTGCCTCTCACATCTGCCTCTGTCCCGCAAGTCTCTGTAACTCATTATTCTTTCATTTCTGTCCCTGGCTTTTCTCAAAAAAATAGAACATGTTGCTAAGCTTTTCTGTCCACATTTGAGGAAAACTAGTTATCTACTATAAGACTACTGCTAGCTATTAATTTCAAGAAAGACAAAGCCATGTGTGATTGTTTTGACATTTTACATACATTTGAATGCATTGGAAAAATAGACCTTTTTGACATCATCCATTTTGACTTGACACAGAAAGAGCCAGCTTCACAAGCAAATTTTGCTAAAGCAAAAAAAAAACTAACTTAACTTTGAATCTTGCAAAGTTGCCATACAGGAGTCACAGAACTACAGTGTAGGTCTGGAAAAGCAGTATAATAGGTCTCCTTTAAGAGGAAGTGATTATGTGAGTAACTTTTGCTGTCATGATTGAGATCTGTTTTAGCATCAGCCGCTATAATTATATTATTAATTAATTAATTATATTGTAACCCAAAGAAAGTAAATAGCTCTCTGTGTGTGTTTTTGTAGTGTTTCATCAAGATGTTGTGATGCTAACCGCTATTAGCATCTATTTCAATGTAATAGCAGGACTTTACTGTGTGTTGCTAGTAAGTATTAATATTGTCAGCAAGTGTAAAGCTCAAACAAACTCTGCATGAGTAGTAAATGATCATTGCACTGAGGAAAGTGACTGAGCAAACTGTCATGTTCACTCATTAAGCAGAGAGGACCAGGTTAGCCTGTAACTATCGTCCCCTCTCATGCATCGCCCAGTTCATCATTCTTCACTCACAGATGACAACACAGAAGGTAACTAATGCAGGTGCTATTTTATTTGGTAGATTGCACTAGCAAGGTACAGACCATTTAAATAGAGTTTGATTAGACATGGTAAAAAATGACATCATACTTTATAAGGAATTTTTCAATGAATGTTATTGTGTCCTTTTTCCCCCTTTCCCCCCCACATGCACCAAGGATCCAGCTGAATACTGACAATTTGGAGGAGGACTGTTCTTTATCTGAGCTGCACTGTTACTTCTGGCACAGATTCACTGACCTGTTGTGGTATGTTTTCTGGATAACCTGTTAATATTGTAAATTTACATCTGAATACATTAAATACAATTGTTATAGAATCAATGTACTTTATTTGTATTTGTATTATTTTCAACCCCACTTTTCTGAAACAGTGAGAATAGATGTATCAACTTATTTTGTATTTTGTCAGGATGTTTTCAGTTGAGGATATTTCATAGTAATCTTAAAGTTTATATATTATGACAATTTGAAGAATCTCTTTTACTGCTAATCAGTGCAGTAGTTTAATATTAAATATTGTACTTTATTTAAGGTTTTAATTTTATAAAAAAATTCCTTTCTCTTCCAAAATAAAGCTGATTTAAAAATCTTGAGCATGTGCTTTTATTGAAGGTGTTAGTATGTAATAATTCAGGAAAAATCTGTAAAATGACGGTATTTCTTTGTAAAACCTTTAATGATAAATGTCTGTAAAGTTATTGCTTTTACACTTTATTTGAATTAGGATATTTTACTTTAATGTTATGGTTTGACCCATGGTTTGACTATATGTGTATTCAGAGCCAGTGAGCAACGGACTTTCAAAATAATAATACTTAATACTTAATAAAACTTTTTAAAAACGCATTAACGTGCGATAAAATAATTGTCCGTGGTCATTAATTAATGCGTTAATGCGACAATAACGTGTTAACGTGCCCAGCCCTAATAATATACAATAATAAAAAAGGCTAACTATTACTAGAGCCTGTGTGATATGAAGGGTCTGCACCTTTTGATATATTGAACTTTTATATTTATGTAGCATGTAGGGATATACTGTATATGTATAATTCATTAATTCAAGGAGAAACATATGGATTCTGAAAACATGCTGCTTTTATGATGGGTGTTTGGCATAGGCTTTTTTTTGCATGTTTGCAATAATTTCACTGGTACACTTTGTATGACAAATTCGAACAAGTCGTGGAATGATCTGTGATAAGACTGTCTGATACAGAGTTTCTTCCTCAAAATGCTTGCATTATTAAGTTATTTAAGACCCCTTGTCTTACAGACGTTATTATGCTCGGCAGGGTTGGGTGGATTACTTAAAAATGTAATCCAGCACAATTATTAATTACTTGTTAAAAAATTTAATCAGTAACGTAATCCAAGTACCACAAAATAAAAGTAAAACTTGATTACTTTTAGTTGCTTTTGGATTACTTCAATACCAAATATGCAAATAAAGACAAGAGAGTATTACACATGTGTTGTCTTCTCTATGTATTTTTAGAGAAACATACAATTATAAAATCCAATGAAATCAATATCGGCCTATATGTCATATGGCAGGATCTGGCTTAGAGTTGTACACTTAGTAGAAGTAGCATTCCTGAGATTCAGCAAAAGTATGTGGTGATATCCGTGTTTCATCAATGTGCACAGCAAAGTCTGAAAAGGACCTTAAGTGGTGCATGCATAATTCGGCAGAACAGATTTTGTAGGCTACCTGCTGAGATTTTTTTTATCCACCTCTTTTCTCAGCATAGACTAAATGAGTGTTAACTCCTGCGAGGTGCATGCACTCTTCATGGGCGGGGGGGACCCGGCGGGAAATTATTTGTTTTACAGGAAACACGTAAACAGAAAATAGCACTCTGCTTTCCGTTTCATGGAAACTTTGTTCTTAAAGCAATCCCTATGTGTAATCCCAGTTTTTACAAAAACTAACCAACAAAAAAGTAACTGTAATCTAATTACGTCTTTTTTTCTGTACAGTTACATTATTTTTGTATCCTGATTATGTAACGCCGTTACATGTAATCCATTACTCCCCAACCCTGTTGCTCGGTCCTCTAAAGTCTGCTGATATGCACTCCAGACCAACACCAACAGAACTTAAGAGTGCTTCATGATGAAACATATCCAGGTAGAAATTTGTAGGGGTTTGTTGTCTTTTTACCCACCAACTGTTGGACCAAATATCGAAAGACATTTCCACCACATGACTTTTGTTTACAATTTTTAGCTTTTGGTTTTAACAACCAAACCAGTTTTTAAACAATGTATGATCCTGGTGCTGGTTCAGGAACCAGACCTCTAGGTGGGAACCCGTCGCAAGACAATTAAATGGAATTCAGCCCTTATGACTGTGATTAATTACACTTGTTTGGCAAGTCAAAATACCTAAAAAGATCTATTGACTAAAACTGCTCCAGGTCTCTCTTTAAACTGGAGGTAGCAAAAAGTGTTTCTACTTCTGAATTAGCATTCTGTGAAGTTTGATAAATACAAGCCCCGTCCAAAGGCATCCCTGGGAAATCACTGTCTAGCCTGTTTGTCCGTGTGATAGCTTACTTTTTCAGTTCAGTGAGGAACTTACGCATGGCCTTGCCACTTTGATCCACCACCTCCAGCATCACCACCACGCTGTACCGAGACACAATCTGCAACACACAGACACAACAGACTCACAAAAGACCAACAGGAATACAACACAGCAGGCCTTTTTCACAGCAGAATTTATCAGCACAGTGAGTTACCTTGATAAGATTTGTCCGCACAAAGTTGTTGTTGACTTTTTTCCATCCCATTTTCTTGACATTGAAAGCTGCGATCTTCATATTGACTATAAAAAAAATCCACATAACTTCAGAGATTTAAACAAGACTAAAAGTCTACAGCAGGGCTAGCAATTAATCCTGAGTGGGACATTCAACAGTTGAAAAGGTGAGGGGATCAACAAAATAATTTGGATTCTTCCTCTTGGGACCATGTGTACCATATTTTATTTAAATCTATTCAATAGTTGTTGATAAATTTTAATTTGGACCAAAGTCAAAGTGGTGGACCGACTATCATACTAATGAGATGAGAGATAGAAGTAAAAAGAAATGGGCAGCAGATGAAAAGGCAGAGGAGACATCTGGCAATTTCAGCTGCTCCTGAAAACATCATAAATGTAGCAGTTGTCTTTATCTTAGTGTATTTCTATTTAGCTTCGGCAGAGAGGTGAGTTAATTTGTATCCAGCTGTTTCAAATTTCAGAGGAAATTCATGATGAGGAAATAAATAACTTCTTGCTCAACAATTGTATTGAGGAAAACTATTAGCAACTTTTTAAAAGCTTTCTTTTTTCATTTTCTATTAATCCATTCATGATTCTCATGAGCAGTTCCCTTAATACACAGCGTAGAAGTATACGTAGAAACAGCTGAGAGCCGCAGAGGCTGTTACTGTGTCAGCAGGCAGACGCGACTGAGACTTTCTGCAGAAAACAGTCTGATTAAACTGAGAGAGGCAGGAAGTGTCTCTGCCAGCCAAGAAGTTGGCGCTCAAACACACAGACATAAGAACTATTTTAAGGTACTTATACTTACTATGCTGTACTACATTTTAGAGGGAAATATTATAGTTTTTTTTTACTTCACTACATTTATTTGACAGCAAAAGCTAGTTACTTAATGATAAAATACGATATGTTTAACATTAAACCAGTGGTTTCCAGGTCTAGTGGATTCTAGTTGAGGCTTGTTTGGAACGTTTTACTTGTTGATGAGTATTTTTAGTTAGTACAGTGTATTTTTATAAGCGTACCATGTGTAAAAAAATATAGTTCTATGACTTCTATAACGGCTCTTGACAAGACAATTAAAGTTAAGCTGACTTGAAACTTATTTAATTACAAAGAGTATGGTTAAATAGATAAATCAAAGAGCTGGTAATGAATTAAACTGACCATTAGATTTTACAGGCACAATGGATGACAATGAAGTGCTTATAAAAAGTGGCTGGAGGAAAACGTCCTACGGCTTGAAATTTAATTGCCCTCTTTGCTGCACAAACACACACACACACACAGAGTTACTGTTACTGCATGTTTCCACGATCTTGCAGGAAGACAGGAAGCTACTTCCTGGATGTTTGAAACAACAGAAATAATCCTGTTCTCCTTTGTCACAGACACTAATACTGTGACTAGCTGATAAGAGTTATTATCCTAAATGTGTACAATTTTGTTATTTCTGCTAAAGTCGTGCTGACTTGCTCTAATAAAGGAACAATTTCAGTGTATTAATATCATTGAGACATGACTGGTAGACAATGTGGAGGTTGTCTAGGTTGCATAAATCTGCCAAATAAACACAGCAGACAGAAAGTACAGTCAGTCACTGCTCCCCTCCCATCTCTACTAACTTTCACTCTGAATGGTGTTTTTAGTCAAACTCACCAGTGTTGAAATGGCAGGTTGAAGCAGTAGTTTTCTACTTTTCTCTCCTGTAACTGAACTCAGAGGAAGTTGTTAGCTTGGTCTGAAGGTGAATGTAAACGTCTGCTTTTCAGTCTGCATCTCTCTGTAGTGAGTAAGGAGAACAAACTGTTTCCTGGTTTGTTTCAGGTGAGTTAGGTGAAGGGTGGAGCTTTGTCAGAACTGTTCTGCTGAATGCTGTACAGGTAAAAGAGGGGCGTGTCATTACATTTACTCAAGTACTGTGTTCAGGCAACACCATATCAATCTACATCTGTCTGAGGCTCAGAAAGGTCAAATTATCCAATAATTCAGGAAAAAGCAACAGTCAAATAAATTTAAATTTGCTTGGCAGGACTTTTGTCTTCTTTACTCTCCCATTAATCATCTCATGACCCCTCGGAGGGTCATATGAGGGTAGCAACCACTAGGTTGGGATCTGTTTACTTGTAATTGAGCATGCTATTTTTAGTTTACAATGTATTTTTTAATCTTAGTCTTTAAAGTAACTAGTAACTATGGCTGTAAAATAAATATAGTGGAGAAAACACACAACACACACTGTTGGGTAACTGCATATGTCCATGATCTTGCAGCAAAACAGTAAGCCCCTCCATGGATGTTTGATAATAATAATAATAAGAATATATTTTATTCATAAAGCACTTTAAAAAGGTTCTCAAAGGCACTTTACATGGTAAAAAAAGACAATAAAAACATCATCATAAAAACAACTAGAGCTAACTATTAAAAAGGTGAAGTAAAACAGCATAAAACATAAAATAAGCAGGTTGTAAGTGATGTGACACGTCTGAGGTGATGAGGGAGAGCTTTCCAGAGGAAGGGGGCAGCGATGGAGAAGACCCTGTCCCCCCAGGTTCAGTACTTGGGGCAAGTGAGAGGAGAAAGGAGGTTGGAATCTGTGGATCTGAGGTTGCGGGTGGAAGTGACGTTGTAGGAGGTCGGTGAGGTAGGAGGGGGTGAGGTTACAGAGAGCTTTGTAGGTGATGAGGAGGATTTTAAACTGGATTCTGTGTTGAGAGGGAGCCAGTGGTTTTGGAGGACTGGACTGATGTCATGTCTTGTGCTGAAGTGAGCATTAAAGCCCCTGACCAGTATTTTAACAAGACAGCAGGCCGGAGCTGAAATGGCTGCTTACAGTAATCATTGTCATTAAAGACCTAATGATATAAGGTTTTACAGAAACCATTATTGCGTGCATTATGTAGGCTACTTCTACTTTATATAGGCCTACTGTAAGTACACACCAACATGATCATTCATTAAGAGTTGTGTTTGTGTCACCTGATGAATGCAATATATATAGTCTGGTGAGCAGTTTGTGTACATGAGTTGTAGGGAATTCATATGGTTGGCTTACAACAATGGAAGACTTTGAGGCTCATATGCTGAGTCCTGCATGTGGTTATGTTCAGTCAACAAAAGAAACTTTGGTTAAGGTCAGAATAAGATTATGGTTAACTGTATGGTAACTGTTAATACAGAACACGCTCTTGCTTCAAGTCACTTCCGACTTTTAATTTATTAATGCAACAAAGCAAATTATGTGTTTCCCACATAGTGCAGATGAAAGAATGAATTAATAATAGTAGGGGATAGCGGGGTATGTTGTCACACTTTTCACACTGTCTAACATTTACTGGACACCGTACATCAACATGGCACAAATTTCATACCAAATCAAAGAATGAAGTATTGGGCACATATTTTGTATTTATCACATCTTCATATCTTATCTCATTATGGAGTTGTAGACTGTTGAACCGAGAGTGTGCACTTGTGACAGTTTGCCCCATCAGCAGGTAAATTGTCACACTGTATTATCAAACAATAACAATACAACTACTTAATTGTGAATATTAATTTAATATATAAAATTAAAAATTCATAGAAGAACTAAAAGTAAAAACAATCATGACTAGAGAATCTGGAAATCGGTCCTTTCAATAAAATTAAAAATTCATAGAAGAACTAAAAGTAAAAACAATCCTGACTAGAGAATCTGGAAATCGGTCCTTTCAATCAAAACTAAAATGCTAGCAGAACACACTGGCCACCTTACTTTGAACTTTAAAATCATTCTCTGGAGTGCAAATAGATCTATGGTAATTGAATGGAATACTGCAAATAACTTGCATAAATGTTTAAAGGGGACCTATTATGCTTTTCTGTATTTTCTATCATATCTATTATGTTACAATGTCAGATGTTCATCTTAAATGCGGCCAACCTTCAAAAAAATTAGGTAAACATATTAAAAGAAATCCCTGTGAGCCAAAACCTCTGATTTCCCATTGCTCTGAATGCTTTGGTTTTTCTGTTTCTTCTACTCTCAGTTACTTATGATGTCCTACAGAGCCGATTTTTCATATATGGTCATTTGTACACTCCTCCTGGCAACTGCTACGCTCAGTCTGTCTATACGGATCACCCTAAATAACCCATTATTTCCCAAATATATATATATATTTTTCCAGTTTCATTGCGCTGTGTTTGTTGCCATCTTGGGCCATAGTCTGTATTTTTTTTTAAAGTCTCGCACACAGAAATGGCTAGCGATGTGTCAGCGCAGGATGACACATGCTTTCATGCAAATCATTCAAAGCTAGAACTACATTATAGCGCTGGAAATTCAGTATAATAGGTCTCCTTTAACTTCTTAACAAAACAGATGTGGTGTTTAAACACTAATGCAACTAATGTGCATTTTTGTACGAGGGATATCTGTGTCTGTGAAAGCATCATGGGCCCATTTGTTGCATTTCACACACTTCACCCACATACTGTCTGAAATTGTGTTGATAATTTCTAACAATCTTAATTTCTTCCTAATTACACATTTCCTAATTTCAATTACAAATAAATTTAATAATATTATTTAATAATATTTTTAATTATTTGTCTACGATCCTTGTTGCCTAACTAAATTAATGACTGTATGAAGTAGTCACCTGTGACGACTTGCCCCAAAGTCATTGAGACAACATGCCCCAAACTGACGTGTGCTAATGTTGGCTAAATCTCAGGGTTAGCTTAACATAGCACTTCAGCTGAAATATCAAATTGTTGTCTCCTCTAAATTGTGCAAAATTATAATTTTGAACATTCATACCTAACAAAGTTGTATTACATAAAATGTAAAGTGCAAATGTTTTATTTTTGAAGCAAAAAATTGACCATAGAACAAGAAGTCAGTAAGTATGAGCAGTGTGACAACTTACACGAGACAACTTACCCCGCTCTCCCCTAATAGTAAAACAGTGAATAATCCTCCTCCTCATCCTCCTCCTCCTCCAGCTCTTCCTCCTCCTCCTCCTCCTCCTCCAGCTCTTCCTCCTCCTCCTCCTCCTCCAGCTCTTCCTCCTCCAGCTCTTCCTCTTCTTGATCCTCTTTCACCTCCTCCTTCAGCTCCACCTCCACAGGGTAATGGTCACTGATGGCTTGAGTCTGAAAGAAAAAAGTCACAAATGTATTTGCAGAACATCAAGGTGGAGAAATTACGTTATTATATGAGTGTGTTATAAATGATCTCAGTCCAAAAGCTCCATGTAAATTCCCAGACAGTCTTACTCTATGACTAGAAAGGCCATAGGCTTCCTGGAAGTTGAAAGGCTTGGCTGAGTTGGGCACAACCGCATCATACATGTGATCACCAAACACCACAATCCTGTTGGTAGAAAATACAGTATCAGGAATTTATTTGTAAATGTCGAATTGTAAAATGTCAGGGGTCAGTTCACCTAATAAATAAGTATTTTCTACCTGACACTGTACCTCTAGTAGCCATGCTGAAATGTCTGAGGTGACTGACTTGCATCATTACCAGGCAGGTAGAAAGACATTTGCTTATGGTGCTCACATTAAGGAAAAATTAACTGCAGAGTAATGAGCCCAATATGGCTTGGTGCACTATAGATGACACAGCACAAATCATAAATGGACAAGATTTGGCTTTAATTGTCCTTATACTATACAATATTGTACAATAAAATTCAGTTACAGCCCCCTCCACGCTACACACACAAAACATTTATTGAAAAAAATTTATATAAGAATAGAATAAAATAAAACAGAGTAAAAGTAGCACTAAAGGAGGGAATAAGGAAAACTAAATTATATTTACAAGATATACCTATAGACATTTACACAGAAAAAAGTTGTTTACCCTGGAAATGACAGTTATGTTATTTCTAAGGTGAGATTTATCATCAGAAGTGTTTTAAAAAAGTATGTTTCGGTTTTGCAAAAAAAAAAAGAAGATTTAACGCATGTACGATTTAGTTCTTCACCAAAAAGCAGCACAGAGCCGCTTCCCTACATTTTTCCCTGAACCAGCCAAACAGGGCTTCGGATTATGTAGCTAATGGGGACACCGTTTCTGAAAAAGAGTCTACAGCCAGCTTTATGTGGTTGTAGTCAACGCAGTGATGTACAGTATGTGTAACTGGCTTGCGACCTTGGGTATGGGAAGCAGACATGCATACGAGGAGGCTAAAACACATGGGCGTCTGTTGCTATAGCACATCTCTTAAGGTTTCAAAGAGTGAGGTTCATCCTGAAGGGGATGTGAGTGGCAATTATTTCATGACATGCCATCTAGTAGTTGTAGGGATATTTCAGTCTGGACCAAAGTGGCAGACTGACCAACATTTTCTTGCCTAGAAATATTTTCCTTTCACCTCTACTCAATTTTAGTTGAGGCAGATATTTTAGTAAAATAAACTGTAGTTCCCCAATTAAAAACATAAAAATACAGATCAAGATTTAAAAATACCTGTCATAGGTGTGGTCAGTTTTTTCACTGGTTGTGGTTTTGACACCATCTTTTATCAGCCAATGGTACGGAGAGTGGCAGATGCGTAACTTTTTCTTCTTCCTCTTGGAGAGGTAAGGCTTATCTGCATTAAAATCCCCCAAAATCATAATGTTCTGCAGAAAAACCATAAACATCATCAGTAACAACACAAAGTATAACAACCAATATTCCTCCAGAGTCATACAGTAACAAGTAATATAGAAAATATTCTGGGCAATAAACCAATCAGACCATAACGACTGTCCTTACAACAACCAGGAGCACTAGTGAACCAGCGGTATCGATCATCAATATACATATATATCAGCAGACGGACACATTTAGAGACAAGCTGGCGAGCATAGTGGAGCATTAACAGCTAAGGAGTCATATTTCCCTCAGGAGCTGGTGGAGACCAAAAACAGAGCTAAAAGAGAGAGAATAATCGACACAACCACAACTCCAAATGAATGTTTCTCCGTGTTGCTGTGTAAATAAGCAACTGTTCATCATAACATTACAAGGTGATAATACGCCAATGTTGTGTTTACAGCTTGTTTGGCTTTGTCCATTTGTCCATACTGTTTTAGTCTACAATTAAAAATATGTAATGCTAACTATAAACATGGCCACCTCTTCTGTGAAAGCCTTTAAGGGATGTAAGTAGGGTGACTAGATGAGAATAGGTGAAATTTGGGACAGAGTTTTTTTTATTTATTTTTACATAAAATTTATTTATTTTTATTAATTTTATCAGTGCGGTGCCTGTCTCATCTGTCTGCGCAATGTGTGTGTGTCAGACAGCGGCCGCCTGCAGCTACACTCGCGACTGTAACTTCCACTATCTTCATCTACACTAGAGAACAAAAAAAGGAGAAAGAGGACATGTGTTACTTTGTGGCTTTAACAATGCTGTTGACACAACGTACAGATGCCCTGCAGCCCTTGCTGTAGCTTGAGAACCACACAACGATCAATATAGTCTGATTTTCGGGACAAACAGAACAGGAGTCGGGTGATCTGCTCGTAATTCGGGTTTGTCCCGAATGTTTTTCGGGACGTCTGGTCAGTCTAGAGATAGACCTAAGTGTAAAATGCCAGTAACAGAAAGAAGTTTTGCAGTTCAAAAAGAACAATTTCATGAATTATTCCACTCAAACCCACCGAGTAACAACTATAACCATACTTTATATTTATTCTGTTCATTACCAACCCACATTAGTGTATTTTTGCCTCACAGCTTCGACCACATCATCCAGAGCGTCCAGCTCTCTCGGCGTATTCTCTGGTTGGGTGTGGACTGGGATCAGCACCAAGTCCTTCACAACTGGAAGCACAAACACACCCAATAAGGTATGGCTTAATAGGAGGACACACACATACAGTATGCATTTGTATTTCTACACTTATGAGGAACCTAACTGACATACAAAATTTCCTAGAACCTAAAAGTAGCCTACCTGTTTTTGGACAGTTGAACCACAGAATAAAGGGATTTCTGGCGAACACATCTTCATAATCTTCATACTGGTAGGAGTCGATAATCCTGACCTCATGCTCTCTGTTAAGCACATACAGACACACAGATGCATGCACACATATCACAAACATTATGTACAGACAGACATTACTTTTTTCATTTTGAAACTACTGATTACCTCCTTACCACTACCTTATGTTTGTTAATTTTATTTATCTGTTTGTTTAATAGTTAGCAGGGTATCTCTTTTATCTTTTTATAACTTATATTTAAAGGTTCAGTGTGTAATATTTCTGAGGATCCATCGACAGAAATGCAATATAAGATCCATAACTATGTTTTCAGTGGTGTGTAAAAACCTTTCATAATAAACCATTATGTTTTTATTACCTTAGAATGAACCATTTATATCTACATAACGTCGGCACATTGCATTGTCATGTTTCTATAGTAGCTGAAAACAGAAAGACAGCGCTACAGAGTGCACTTTTTTTCTTGTTCTACTGACCTGCATCAACATTACTTGGTTAGTTCAGTCGTTAAGATGCAGGACTTGCAACCCAAGGGTTGAGTGTTGGATTCCAACTCAGGACAACAATTTTTTTCAATTGTCTTCAACAATTGGATTCTGCAGCGAATGTTTCGCATGCGCTGCAGTGTTTTTGTTTCGGTGTTTGATCCTCATCCACTAACCTACGGACGCCTTTGCATTTCGTCAGTGTCTCCAGGCAGAGGACATTTAGGGGAATCATGTTTTCTGACAGCTCTTTAAGAGGTGTGTCAAGCAGGCTACAGACTCCTTTAATGTCATTCATAATTTTTCAAAGTAAAAGCTCAATTCAACTCCAAATACTGCATTGCAGTAAACAAGCTTCTTGCGCTTTTATTTTGCTAAAGAGGGAGTGATTATGTGAGTAACTGAGTTGCTGTCATATCTGAGATCTTTTTCAGCACCGCTATCAAAGTATTTATTTATTTATATTTTTTGCCGCTATCAAAGCACCATAATCTGGCCGCGGGTCAGATATTATTGTTGGCAGGTAGTTATGGCGATGGTCCACAATCACAGAGAGAATCAATGTTTCCCTTGTTAGTGTTTATATAAACTTTATTTAATGTGTGCTTTACAATGGACTGTGGTGCAGAAACAGTGACAGTGTTTCACACTCTTGGCTTACATTTTCCATTTTATCTGTCAGGGGCCAAGTCACAATAATATATGGTTTTACTGAATAATTAAGTAAATATAATACATAATAATAATATAGTACGCTGAAACATGTTGCACACTTTTATGTGTTTGCCTGATTTTTAAATCCTGTAGGCCCTACAGAGTGGAGGAGAGGTAAATGTCAATATATATTTGTCAATAATCAATACACTATTATTGGTCAAAACAGCATCATTAAGCAAAAACTAAAATAAGTAGTTTGTAATAAGATGATTGCATTCATCTGACTTCATGTGATCTATGTACCATCTTAAGTTAAGAAAACTTTCAACAATGTTAACAACAGCGTAGGTGTTGATGCTTGTTTGTTTACTGTTTTCTTATTCTCTAATAATGCAGATTTGCCATGATATTTCTCTCGCTTCCAGGCTTCCCCCGGTAACCCCCGTGTTTCACGTCATACCGCTATGAACTTTGGGCAATTCCCTCAGCCAAAGTCTGCAGAAATGCGGACTTATGAAAAGGGTCTAATAAAGGGCTCAAAATGTCCGAGAGAGAGCCCTCGCACACTTGACGGTGGGACAGCCCTAATCCCTCACGGACTTCCCGGGAACGCGGCTCAAAGTCTGTGAGGGGGCACATTGGGATTGGGCCCTAGACTGGACAGATGGTTGCAATTCACAACCCTCGCCACTAGATGCCACTAAATCTTACACACTGAACCTTTAAGATACATTACATGGCCAGTATGAGGTGTTTGGTCCAATAGCACCACCATGAGGTCATTTTTAAAGCACTTTAGGTTTTGTCTCATAACTCCTGAACCAAAGGGGAGAAAAAGAACGTTGGTTCAAATCAGAATCACCCTAAACCAACAAAAACTAAACATTTTTGGATGAGACTATTTGAATAAAATCACAGTTTTCCTATAAGTAGTAACCAAATTCATGTAGACATGAACTATTTGAGACACACGTGCACTTATCAACTCAAATGTGATGGAATTTCACCAAGCGGGAAGCTTCCGGTCAGAGAACTGAGACAAACAAGGAAGTTTCCTAAAACCTGCATTCTATCGAACGACCATCAGGTTTGTTTGCAAAAAGAAGTCAGGTTCCATTAGAAATAATGGTAAAATGAGGCTACTTCTCAGCTTATTTATTACCTCAGTAAACAGTTTCATAATGAGTTTATGATCTCAATCGCGAGTTTCAAGTCTTCATTTAGTATGTTATAGTCCCATTTATGTTAAAATAGACCATAAAGCAGAGTATGTTTCAGTTGTACCTAAGCAAGCTAGCTACCTCTGCACATAGCTGTTAGCTCCACCGTCCCGTCCAAATATGGTCACGTCTGGTGCCACTGGCTGCAAAAACTCAACATGGCGGCACCCTATCAGCCAAACTCTATATACAGCCTATGCATTTCACCTATAGGTGGCACTACAGCAACATAACTCACTTGAAATTTTGCACAACTATTCATTTTGATGCAGACACAGAGGCAAGCAGGTTAAAAATATTTAATGAATCAAAGAGATTTAGATAATTGTGCAGCTGTGACAGCGTGGCTGGTATTGGTTTCCCGTGTGTGTATGTGTGTGTGTGGGGGATGTTTCTTATTATATGTCTGTCTGACCAGGTGTGCCGCTTCGGCTCCACTGGCCCCCCTCATATGCAATAATATCTGATATTTCACATTAGGTAATGTTAATTTAAGTCAAAATTATGTATTTTCAGAATCAACCAACCAACTGCTTTTGACTGTCAGTCACTGCTTCTCATGACTACTGAGTGCTAGTGGGTTATGACATCAACATGTTGATGAGCCATGTGGCTTGTGTGATCCATGGTCTCTAGTTTGGAGATTTTGGACATTTGTGAAACTTCATGACACTGTGATGAGCAGATAAAGACAGTGAGTTATCCATTTCATACCTGTAGAAGTAGGCAAACCTCTCCTTGTGGGATGTTCGTCCCAGAGATTCACTGCACAGCATGCAGAATGGATTACCTTTGTTCTTTCTGTCAAACAACACAAACAAATGAAACTGAAACACACAGTTTAATCATTGAATTGTTGGTTAATTTTGGAGCTTTGTGTGCGTGAAGAGGTCCAATAGTGTTTAATTTTTAAGTTTTTAGTCACATCATTCATACTGCTGCGAATGGGTGGTGATGGCGCTGTGGATAAGAGACATGCCTTTGTTGTAAGTCACTTTGGATAAGAGTGTTAGCTAAATATAAATGTAATGATATTCTGCAGTTTATTGAAAAGCTAGATTTAATCCGTATAGGGACAAAGTCCAGGTCTGCTCTGCCAGTCTCTGTAACTCTCATTATTCTCTAATTTCTGTCATCAACATTTCTCCGTTTGAGTTTAAACATGTTGATAATTTCAACAAAGACTAAAACTCACCGGATGCATTATTGATGAACAAAAAGAAAATAATCACCAAATAACATGCGCAATAAAGCCTTTTTTTTAAATGAATTGTTATGACAACGTGTTTAAGATAAGACTGAAGTTATTGTTTTTGGAGCCAAGGAAGAACGATTTAAAGTTAGTGCTCAGCTTCAATCTGTAATGTTAAGATCCAGAAATCAAGCCAGAAATCTTGGTGTAGTGATGGACTCAGATCTGAATTTGAGGAGCCACATTAAGACAGTTACAAAGTCAGTCTACTATCACCTGAAGAATATATCAAGGATTAAACGACTTATGTCTCAGCAAGACCTGGAAAAGCTCATCCATGCATTTATCTTCAGTCGACTCGACTACTGTAACGGTGTCCTTACAGAAAGAAATCCATCAGACAGCTGCAGCTGATTCAGAACGCTGCTGCTTGAGTCCTCACTAAGACCAAAAAAGTGGATCACATCACTCCAGTTCTGAGGTCTTTACATTGGCTTCCTGTATGTCAAAGAATTGATTTCAAAATCCTGCTGTTAGTTTATAAAGCACTAAATGGTTTAGGGCCAAAATACATTTCTGATCTTCTGCTTCGTTATGAACCATCCAGACCTCTCAGGTCGTCTGGGGCAGGTCTGCTTTCTGTCCCCAGAGTCAAAACTAAACAAGGAGAAGCAGCGTTCAGTTATTATGCTCCGTATATCTGCAAAAAACTCCCAGACAACTGCAGGTCTGCTGAAACTGTCAGTTCTTTTAAATTAAGACTGAAGACTTTTCTTTTTACCACTGCCTTTAATTAAATATTTAAGATTTTTCTTTTTACCACTGCCTTTAACTAGTAGACTGATAACTTATACTGCACTGTAACATTTACTGTCCTGTTTTCTTTTTCTTTGTTTTTAGCTTTTTACCATTGCTTTTAATTAAATATTTGCACGGTGAGAAATGAGTAGGTAACTGAGTGAAGAGATAAGGAGAGTGGTCTTAAATCTCACGCCTGAGTGATTTGCAAGAACATCTGTCCACCTGTAAACATGCAGGTGGGTCCAGAGTATAACTGGATCAAAGTGGCCTGTTGACAGACATGTTCTGGTTTCTCTGTAGTGTCCGAGGGTTTTGGGAGTTTCAGTGGGCCCAAAAATTGCAATGGACCCGAGTACAGACTGGCTAGAGAGAGTAGATTAAGTGTACTTCTCTGTTTATTCTCTTTTCAAAATAATTGTAACTCAATTATTTGCTCAGCCTGTTTTTATTTTCCATTTAACTCTTTTAACCCTGATTGTACACTGCACTGTAACTTTTATTATATTGTAATGTGTTTTTTCAATTTCCCTATGTTGCTTTTAAACTTTTTTATATTTCCCTGTTGCTTTTATGTTTTATGTAAAGCACTTTGAATTAACTTGTTGAAATGTGCTATACAAATATACTTGCCTTGCTTTGCCTAAAGTGTGAATACATTTGGATACATTTAAAGCAATATGGCAATTTCTTTATATTAAACTAACAAGCTCAAAATCCTTCTGATGGTGCACTGACTTCCAATAGGGTGAATGACGCCACTGTTATTGCTGCTTGTTGACAGAGGAAGTCAACAATTCAAAAATGTCCAATAAAATCTTAACCTAGTGCAGACCTGTAGCCGATAGGGTGACTAACTGTTCTAATAGCAAAATAAAGACTGTCCTTACACTGCAGTTTAAAATATCTTTGTGAAATCTTCCCCCTTGAAAAACCATTTAGGTTTCCTAGAAATTTTAATGCAGCCTTTATTACTGTGATTGATTACACGTGTTTGGCAAGTTAAAAAAATAAAGGTCTTACGACGTAAAAATGCTCCAGATCTCTCTTAAAAGTAGCCTGTTTGTGTCCTCATTTTCTGCAGTTGCATGCTAGTAGCAAGTATTTTCCCTTTTGGCAAAAGTCTTTCTACCTATGAGTTAGCATTTTGATGAATACGGGCCCATTCCAAAGAGATTCCTATTTGTCCATGTGTAGATAACTTACTTGTTGAGTTCTCTGAGGAACTTATTCAGGGCATATAAATGTTTATCCATGACCTCCAGCAACACCACCACGCTGTACCGTGACACAATCTGCAACAAGCACAGCCACAATAGACACACAATGGAAATACAACACAGCAGGCCTTTTTCACATCAGAAATTTTGAATTGTCATATTAGGAAAAGCACAGGTGTAATCACAATAACAATGGCTTTGTATCTTTAAAGGGCCCCAGTAAGCTGTGACATTGGGGCAGTGAGCCAGCATGAACAACACAAGGTCCGGAAACAAAGGCAGCTAAATGGTATTCTGCTATCACTCATTATATTATATCCAGCTTCTCTAACAGTAAAAAAGGTTAATGAAAACCAATAATAATATTTCAAATATGGTAATTTGAATTTTTTTTTAACAGCAATACATGATTTTTACAGAAACTATGCCACCAAATCTGGACTCGTGTCCTTCATTGTAAAATACCAAGCTGAAGTCTTGTTTCGGTGATGATCACAAGCATAAGCATACTGAATTTAGGAGATCTTATTCCTGTGTTACATAAAAAATATAGTACATTTCACTGTGTTTTGAAACAGTGAGAGCATCACAAAAATATGAAATAAAATAAACCATTATTCTAAACATATAAGATTGACATATAAGACAGTGAGTTACCTTGATAAGCTTTCTTCGCACAAAGTGCTTGTTGACTTTTTTCCATCCCATTTTGTTGACATTGAAAGCTGCGATCTTCATTTTGTCTATAAAAACAAAATACACATAACTTCAGAGATTTAAACAAGAGTCGACAGCCATGTGAGGCTGTTTTAGTTTAGTGGGTTAACATGCCAAAATTTACCAATTAGTGCTAAACACAAAGCACAGCTGAGACTGATGACAATGTCATCATTTGGTCATTAAGTACTGGACAAATACTTCATGCAGGTTTGATCTGAAGATGGTGTTAGAGGAAATGTTAAAGAATCACCAACATTGTTACAATTCATCCTGAGTGGGACATGAATATTTGTACCAGATTTCAAAGCAATTCATCCAACGGTTGAAAATGTGAGGAAACCATGCATATCTGTACCAAAACTTAATTTAAATCCATTTAATGGTTGATGATATATTTTCGTTTGGACTAAAATGGGGGCCATCAGACCAATGAGATGATAGATAGAAGAAGAAAGAAATGAGCAGCAGATGAAAAAGAGGAAGGGAAAGCAGAAAAGCCACACCCGACCGATCAGAAAGGTTGCAGTTGTCTTTATATTTATTCATGCATATAATGCTTGAGCATAGTGATGAGTTAATTTGTTTCCAGCTGTTAAAAGACTAAACAGGGATCAAATCAAATAAATAAGTGAATAAAATAAACTGACTCAGTTCCTCAATAATAGTCTTCAGGAAGAAACTTTACAACTTCTACAACTGTTTAGAGGATTTCATGTGCACAACAGTTCCCTTAATAAACAATGTAGAAGTGTAAACATCACACTGTAAATACAAATCAAATCATTCTCACACATCCACCCAAAATCTTCTAAAACTACCCCATTTAACTCACCAACTTCACCCAAGAACAATAAATCATTATAGTAAACATCACACTACAGAAATACCACAGATATTCAATCTAACAAACACACAAAAAACTAATGTGAAACACTGTTTAAAATATATATTTAACAAATAAATATAAAGACTGAATGTGATAATTTCATCATTGCAGCCCACAAAGAGTGTTTTTAATGTCAGTCCAGCAGGTTTCTTAATACTGAACACTTATTTTAAGCATTGAAAAGTAGAAAACTAGTAAAAGCACAAACATACTCAAATTTTATGTCAATCAAATGTTGAAACAACAGAGAGCAGCAGAGTTTGTTACCGTGTCAGCAGACAGAGCAGTGGTCTGATTAAACTGCGGGAGGAAGGAAGTTGGCTGACAAACACGCACGGTGTTATAGTCAATGACATTGAAGCCATGCGTCAGTAAAAAAGGTGGTGACGCAGTTACATATTATTATTTACGTAGTAAAGCAGCTGTGGAATGAAAATAAATACATTTACTCAAACTGAGTAGAACTACGTTAAAATACATGCAGTATGTAACTATCATTAGTATCGTTTTGCTGTTGCAGCTGTTTGTGGTGGATATAGTTTTACTTTATATACAGTTAGTTAGTTTTGTCCAGTGGTTCCCAACCAAGGGGTCGGGCAAACAAAGGGTCACCAGGTAAACCACAAGATAATTCATGAGATAATTAATTTGGACTTTTCTCTATCCATATCGTATAATTTGACCTTTTTGGGCCTCGATCAGTGACTTAGATGAAACCACGTGAAACGTTTTCTCTCCTTGGTGGAACTGCAAACAACTCAAACACATCAGAAACCTGATCCTCAACTGGACTAGTTGTCAGAGAAAAGTAATGGTGTAGAAAGTAAAGTATTTGCCTTTGTAGAATAGACATATAAAGTAGCATAAAATAGAAATTCTATAGTAATTCAGTACTAAGCACTGTACTGAGGAAATGTACTTAGTTACCTTCCACTACTGGTGAACAGAAACGAAAGACTGAATCATTTCCTGGCTCTTTGTGGTGAGCTTGTTACTGAAGGAGCTCTGTTCATCATAGACAGTGAAGGGTTGGTGGTTTCAGATCTTATCTTTTGTCTCCATTTCAGCAGCTTCTTCCAGTCTGTCCAGTTCCAGCCCAAACTCCCTCTCAGCAGCTGTAATGTTTAATTCAGCTCGAGCCAACATGACTGGGAGTTATAATGGCTATAACCTCCTATTCAACATTAATAATAGGTTAAGCCTGTGGCATCTTACACTAGCCTACAGGCTAAAGGATGAACGTGTATAGTTAATGTATGAATGGATATTATTTATTCTAAACCAGGTGTGTTCAGTGTTGCTTTACCTGCTTGTAAAATATCCACTGTCTGTGTCTTCTAACGTCACAGCGATTTATAGTTTTCTCACCGTTGTTTTAAGTCACTGCATCTCCTGATGAAACACCATGGTTGTATTGCAGCGTTCTGTAACATAACTTTGTCAATTCGAGTAGTTCACCTGCTCTTCTCCCCTCTGCGTACACACTCACTCAGCCCCCTCAGTGACCCATCCATCACCCAAAGCTGTCAACTTGAGGGGAAAACTGCGCTGCTTTCATCCTCTTGCACTCTAGAAGCTGCTTAAAGTTAATAATGTTGGATTATTATGTAATGTATTGTATTGTAATGCATATATAGGAGTTTTTAAAAACAAAGTATTACATTTTAAAAATTCAATAGATTAATAATTCCTAAGGCAATGAGTAATGCTGTTAAATAATTATGATCTCAATATTGACCAAAATAATTAGCAGCCCTACATGAACATTTAATTTAATTCATGAAATTATAGAATGATTGTTGTATGAAACTGCACCTCTGTCTTCTTTCTGTACAGGCTAATGCTTCATTCAATAGATTTTTTTATTTTTAACTTGAAAAAACTTAGGAAATGGTTTTGAATTTGGTGAAGAGCGAATTATGACTTGTTTAGGACTTGAAACTCAAAGTTTAGGACTTGACTTGGGACTTGTTGGTCTTGACTTGAGACTTGACTCGGACTTGCCCGTCATGATCAGTCTGGACTTGTGACTCGAGTGCCAAGACTTGAGACTTATTTGTGACTTGTAAAACAATGACTTGGTCCCACCTCTGTCTCATCCTAAAGTTTCTTAAAGGTCTATAGCATAATCTGATTCACTTTATACAACAAAATAACTGCAAAAAATCGTTCTCCGCGCCCCAAAAGCTTGATTAATATTATTCCAAATGGTTTCCCAAGCTATTTCAAGGGAAATGGAAGTATAATCATTTTATTTTTATTTGGGAATACATTGTTGATACAGTTCCCTTGGTGTTAGCACTGTAAAGTTGATTTATAAAGTCATGTTTTGGGAGTTTATAGTCCCATGGAACATATGCCTTTAAGGCAGAATGATGCTGTAAGTATAAAAAAAAACTAAATCCAGGTAAATTATAGTTTTCTTTAAATCTAGAAATTTACAGAGAGCATAAATGTTGAATAACTGTACAAGTAAATAATTTACACAGTACGATCACCCAACAATAAATTGTGGTTATGAAATATTGGAGTATGATAATGTAATTTTTTTTTTTTACTTATTGTTGGTCACAAGTTTCCAAATTAGTAAGAGATTACAAATAATTGGACCAAAACACATTTTGGCTTGTTTAAGGGGAACTCCTGCATAAATAAATTCTTGTAATCTGTGTGGATAAACTAGATTTTCTTCCAGAGAGCGCCAGCTTACAGAATTTGTGGGGTCTAACCAAGATTTTATTGTAAGCAATAATGATAGACTTTAATATTTGGAACCCCCCCAACCTCCAGCTGATTTCTCTCTCTGAAGAGTTGTGAGATTGATCCTCTGTCTTTTGTTATTCAAAATAAAACCAGTGATCTGGCTGTTTTAAACCCAAAATGGAAAAACAAAGGAGCTGCGTTTTATTTTATTGTGACCGGTGTTGTCTCCCTACTGGTTTTCAAACTAACTGGTTGCTGTATGCGTGCGCCTGTTGTTTACAACAGTTCTGCCCCGTCCACAGATTGGTCACACTCACAAGCATTCAAGCTATTTCCTTTCAAGTCACATCTCATATCACCTGTGACGAATATGATTGTTGAAGTGAGCACCATATTATAGCCACCTATGAAAAAATAAAATTAACCCCTTGACGCCGATTGTCGCGAATTTGCATCATACCTCTTCCTTGCAGACTGCAAGCCAAGATAGCACATGGATTCCCCCGATGCTTGTTGGTGCATATTTGATACGAACCCAGGAACCTTTTGCAAGCCCTGGTTTCTCATTTATGCCTGTTGTCGCTAATTTGCATCATACCTACACATACCTGAATTTATATCTTTTCTATGTTGTAATGACAAATTAACAATCTTCACTTAATTTAACATCAGCTTGAAAGCAAATGAAAACACAAATAATTGTTTTTTATTTTTTGATCGTAAAAAAAATTCTGGCGTTAAGGGGTTAAACAAAATATACTTTTTTGCAAATTGCTTTGCCTGCAAGCCAATCAAATATTCAGGATTCAGGATTTCCACTCACATATTGATTTATGTACATCAACAGGTTGCATTTTGTTTGGGGCTGATCTAAAGCAGCTGGTTACCTGAGCGATATAAGAAAATACTCAAACATGTTTACCAAGGGTTTTTTCTCAAGGCTACGGCAACATTTATCAGCCCCCACGACACCGACAATATTGTCAAAATACGTTAAATAACTGTCGACACTGAGCCACAGGAAGAGTAGAAAACAAGTGACCTAATTTTCGGCCCAAAGACACACACCAAGGCTACCAAAGGTTTGCATATATTGCACGCTATAGTGAGAGACAAGGGACCCACTCAGACCTCTTTATTTGCCTTTAATTGCTCGTCACCCTGTCTTAATGCCAACCTTTACTCCAAATGACGCCAAAATAATGAACAAAAAAACCCTGAACATTTCAGTCCCTTTATTATTTGTTCATATACAGTTTGTCAAATAAACTTCTAACAGTTCGTTTTTACTGTGTACCATTGGATGTACTGACAATATCACTGAATTACTTTGTTAATGCAGATTCTTAAAACCGGAGGATTCACAGTCAACTTCTGAAGCGTTCCCATTCCTGCCCCAGTACAAGCATACAGTGAGTTTTACTGTGTACTACTAAACTTGAGCCTCCTGTTTTTCTAACTAAAAAACAGTTATGTTGATGTTCAAGCTAATTTTCATTATATTAATTATAGGCACCGCCAAGTGTATTTGCTGCATGTTTATTAAGTGCAAGACACATAAATAAGACACATTAAATATAATAATCTTTATTTTTTCGATTTGGTTTTAAAACAGAAAAAAACAAAAAGTTAATTGTTTTTTTGTTTTTTTTCTGATGTGGTTTTGAAACGATATAATGAAAGAATGAACCATACACGGATGGTGAAACTTTTTACTGTACGTTTTATTCAATAAAGTTTTTTTAATTTTTTACTCTTGTTAAATTTTTTAAATAGTATTAAAGTTTATTAAGAGAACATTATAACTTGTTAAAGGCTAGGACTTGAGACTTGACTTGGACTTGCCCGTGTCGACCCGTCTGGACTTGGGTAGTGTGAACACTTCAAACTTACTTGTGACTTGTAAAACAATAACTTTTTACCACCTGGCCTATAACTGTGCTATTTGCTGATGAGCAGGTTGGATGGTCTGACTTAAGACTTTTTATTTATAGTACAGTACATAGTGCAGATGAAAGAATTAATAATAGCAATAGTAAAGCTGCACCTCCACAGGGTAATGGTCACTGATGGCTTGAGTCTGGAAGAGAAAAAGTCATAAATCTCTTAGCAGACAAGGTAAAGAAATTACTTTATTATATAAAATTTTTCTAAATGATCTCCGTCCAAAAGCTTCATGTAAATTCTTAGACAGTCTTACACTGGCGTTAGACAGGCGATAGGCTTTTTTAAAGTTGAAAGGCTTGGCCGAGTAGGGCACAACAGCGTCATACATGTGATCGCCAAACACCACAATCCTGTTGGCAGAAAATGCAGTCACAATCAGGGATTTATGTGGAAATGTCAAATTGTAAAACTAAGTATTTTCTCACTGACACTGTACCTCGAGTAGCCATGCAGATATGAGTCCTCTTGTTCACATTTACAAATATATGTCTGAGAATTTCTGACTCTACATCATTATCAGGCAGGTGGAAAGACATTGTTGGGTGCTCACAATATAGAAAAATGAACTGCAGAGTGATGAGCCCATTATGGCTGTGTGCACCATAGAAGACGCAGCACTAGAAAACTTAATTGGACAAGATTCAACTTTAATTGTCCTTATTCAATACAATATTGCATAATGAAATGTTATAGTGTAAAGATAAAAAAGTTGGTTTCATTGTCAATGACGATAATGTTAGTGCTAAGGTGAGATTTATGCTTAATCTGAAATGTTTTCAAAAAGTATTTCTCGGTTTTACAAGAAAAAATATTTAAAATTTTCTTAAATGCATGTAATAATAATAATAATAATAATAATTAATTAGTTATTTAGCTGATGCTATTCATGGCATATCATTTCATGGCATGCCGTCCAGTAGTTAAGATATTTCAGTCTGGACCAAAGTGCCGAACCGAAAGACTGACCAACATTTCCTTGCCTACAAATATTTTCCTTTCACCTCTACTCTATTGCAGTTGAGGCAGATATTTTAGTAAAATAAACTGTAGTTCCCCTATTAAAAACATAAAACTACAGATCAAGATGTAAAGATACCTGTCGTAGGTGTGGTCAGCAGTGTCACTTGTCGTGGTGTTGACATAATCTTTTATCAGCCAATGGTACGGAGCAGAGCAGATGCGAATCTTTTCCTTTTTCTTCTTGGAGAGGTAACGCCCATCTGCATTAAAGTCCCCCAAAATCATAATGTTCTGCGGAAAAAAAAACATAAATATAATTAGTAACAGTACACAGTATAACAACCATTAGTCCTCCAGAATCATACAGTCATAAGTAGCCTAATATAGAAAATATCTTGGGCAATAAACTAATCAGACCATAAAGAGGTGGCGATGAGCCAGTGGGTAAGAAACATGCCTTTGGTGTGAGAAACCCAGGTTCTATTCCCACTGAAACATATCCACCAATGTGTCCCTGAACTACACATTTAACCCCTAGTTGCTCCAGTAGTGTGCGACCTCTGACATATAGCAATTGTAAGTCGCTTTGGATAAAAGCTTCAGCTAAATGGCTAATTATAATTATATAACTGTCGGTACAATCAGCCAGGAGCACTAACGAAACAGCGGTATCGATTATCTTGACAGTGACCCCACAGAGGTTAAATAGCTGAGTATCCCAGTCAGAACTGATGAAGATCTCAGATGAGAGATGAAATGTCTTTGTAGTGTACAAACAGTGTGGATTTGTGCATTTTATATTGAATAATTTGGAGACTCAAAATTCCTTCTCTCTCTCTCTCTGAGAGAAGGAGGAGGGGATTTGGGATATCAACCCTCAACAGACAGCTGAAGCGACCCAACGGAGGGGGGTTGAAAGGTTGCTTTCCCTAAGTGCTGTTTCTGGGCAGTTCGATCATAAAACTTGCCACCTCTGATGCCGCAGCCAGACAACGCGGTGCCTCACTGTAAAAATGACAGAGAAACACTCACCAGAGATTAGCTTTCTCCTGAACAGCAGAACTCTTCAGGAAACCCTAAACTGCCCCCCCCCACACGTAACCATGGCAACTTCCTCTTTGTTTAATTACCTCACATCAAAGGATATTCTCCTTTCACAGCCAGATGTAAATTTGTGAGAAACTCCAGGACACCAGAGGAGGACAGCCCTGAATTCCTTTGTGTAAACGAAGTACTGTCTCCTCAAAACTCAAAGTATTACCTTGTTTAATTAAATAATCTTTTAGTTACTTGACTAGGCCTCTCCACTCCATATGAGTAGTTATGTTACCATGTTGGTGTTTATTTTAATTTTCAGCAAGGTTCCCTGACCTTTATTCAATTTTTGTTGTAATCAATGCTTGTTCACAACACTTTCTGACACTTCCTTTAGAAATGATGATGTCAGAAATGTCATCCTATACATGATTAATTTTCCAGCTCGAATTTAATAATAAAATAACTAAATTGACTAAATAACTACAGCTCCTGACCAAGAGATTGTTTAGGGGTAATCTAAGCTAACCTTAAGGTTGAACCACTGACAATTGTTTTCCTTTTTATCAAGAGCTTAAAACTAAGAACGGTATACACGTTTGATAATTAAGGTTTGATTGTGGGAAGATATTTGATTACAATACGCCCAAATAGATTTTTGATTAACTTTTAATATGTCTAAAGAAAGACGGTCTCTCGGGAAACCGGAAACCCGCCTGCCCTCTGGGAACCACGTCCCAACAGACAAAAGCAGCGACACGCTGTCTCGCTCTCTCTTGTCCTCGCTTGTTCCTGACTCTCCAACTGCGCTTCGGCACGTGCCCAGTGTGCTCCCTCTCCCGGCAACGCCCTAAGCAGTTCGACCCGGCACAGCGAAGGCTCTTTGTTCGTTTTCAAGCCACACATGCGAAGTGCCGCGACATCGATTTTTCCCTCGTTTCCAGCAACTTTACTTTGCTTTTTATTTTATTTTATTTTGTTTTGATAAAAGTTATCAGACCGTTAAGTTACACTAGTTTAATTCAAGAACGACCAAGTTCTTTTTAAGCTTTATTCTTTGAGCTAAATTACACTGCTCCCACTGAGGTTGGACCACGCCACGTGGTCACCTGAAACTGTGATCAGTGATGTCCAATAGTCTGTTAATCCATTATCTTTAGTCCTTAAAACTCCTCCGAGTTAGTATCATCTAACTGCTTTCATTAGTTCTCTTCCGCCCGTGTGAGTCAAATCCTCCCCACAATAGAACCCACATTCTCATTGTTTAGCCATTGTTGATTTCTTTGATGTATATTTAACCAAATTTTTATATTCACCTTAATTAGTTAATAAATTTCACTGTAATCAAAGGAATTGTGTGTGTATTGCCTATCTCCAAGTCCCTGCCACGAGAATTTATCCTTTTGATATGAGACTGACTGATTTAAGATAATTGACTAACTAACTGATCACTAGTGAATAATTGTATAATTATTAAAACCATACTCAGGTAATCCCGAGACCCTGGGCGAAACGGAATCTAGGGTGGTGCCCCGCGAGAATTAATATTTTCTGAATATTAAAAATCATAATTTGGTATTTAATCATTCATTAGATCAAATGTATTCATGCTACATCTTGGAGTATCTTCAGCCAAGTCCATTTGACCTTGATTTTAACCTTCCTTGGATAACCAATCAGAAGGGTTAGGGGTTAGTTACATTAATTTGAACTTATCGAAATAGTTACACTATTATTTAATTTTAAATAGGGTAACTTGTAATCGGTAATCTATTACATTACTAAAGGGACCAACTCATTTTAAGACCAACACTCCCATAGGCACACAGATGGGCGCAATACCATTGTTACCTACACAACTGACTCGAAACTGGAAACCAGCAATGACACTTCCAGCAGCTCTGCAGAGCAGTGTTTGAATTTTTTTACACTCAGAAACTTTTTTGTATCTGTTTGGTGTCAAAGCTCTTATCAGTCTGTTTCCAGTTGTATTCACACTCACTGTAAACTACCTGCCCAGAATCAACCAGCAGACAAGACCCATTTAGAGACTAACTAGTGAGCATAGTAGAGCATTTAGTAGTTAAAGAGCCAGATATTTCCCCAAGAAGACCAAAAATAGACCTAAAAGAGAGAGAATATTCAACACAAACACTACTCCAAATGAATGTTTCTCCGTGTTGGTTGTGTAATTAGGCAAATGTGCAAAAAATATGCCAATGTTGTGTTTACAGCTTGTTCGGCTTGGTCCATAATGTTGTAAAAACCAACCCACATTAGTGCGCCATCTTTTCCTCACAGCTTTGACCACATCATCCAGAGCGTCCAGCTCTCTCTCTGCGTCCTTTGGTTTGGTGTGGACTGGGATCAGCACCAAGTCCTTAACAACTGGAAGCACAAACACACCCAATAAGGTATGTTTTATAAGTGGACACACACATATGCATTTAAAAGCCTTTATTTTGACAGGACAGTGGATAGTGAGAAGAAGGAAGGAGAGAGATAGTGGTCGATACACAGCAAAGGGCCACAGGCTGGATTCGAACCCGGGCCGCTACAGCAAGGAGTCAGCCTTTCTACATGGGACACTCACTCTACAAACTGAGCTAACCAAGACACGCATTTGTATGTCTACAATTGTGAGAACCCTAATTGACATGAAACATTCCCTAAACCCTAACACTGACCCTAATCTTAAAACCATGTCTCAACCTTCAAACAGTCTGTTAAAGGTCTCTCCGAAAGTGAAAACCTCACAATCCAGAAATGTCCTCACTACAATGGTCTGATGGAGAGGTCCTCACCAAGCAAGGTAAAACCACAAACACACACACACACACACACACAAGTACAGGTGCGGATTGGCCATCTAGCAATTTTGGCAAATGCCAAAGGGGACAGACCATTTGTTTTGGGGTGGGCCAGTCAGATTGATAATAATATCAGTGTTTCCCACACATAGACATTACTTGGGCTCAGGTATATTAACGGCCGCTCAGGTATATTTGGCGACCTATTTAAGCACTTTGCAGAGACACACTGAGAGTATGCTGTCTATAGTTATAAGACACACAGGGTGGATATATTACAAGCACAGTACAGGTAAAGCAGGTGCAACTGGTTTTTGGTTTCAATAGGCTTCCTCATTAACAAGCCTCCTCCGCACACCTCCGTCTGAAAACGGAATCGCGGGTGTAAATCGCGAGTGCTGTGTCATTTTGGCCATTTTATAAAACAAAGACCGCAGCTAATGGAGAAAGTCAACAAAGCCGACAAATGCAGAGAGAAAGAAAAAGCGGTAGGGCAAGCTGCTGTGTTTGCAGCAGAGGTGTAGGTGTGTGCTTGTGTGGGGAATATTAGAAATTAAAGTAAAGGTGGAGAATGAAGTAGAATTAAAAAGGTTAAATAAGAAATTACCTAAGCTAGAAATAGAAAATTACATTCTGTGGGAAAACCATGAATATATATAAATAAATTGTTTTTACAGGACAGATAAGATGAGATTTTATCACTTTCACAAGTTTACTATGGTTATAATAATAATAATACGCTTAATAACAATTAATAAATATAAAGTTATAAAGCATTTGGCCCAGTTGGCAACATGCCAAGCCAACTGCTCAAATTATTTCATGTACACACATGTAGCCTAAGTAGTGAATGTGTGTTGGTGAGAGAGGATGCATGGTAATGTGGGCTACTGTGTCTACAGTGCCAGGGCTGAATTTTTGTCCCAGTCCGGCTCGGCACCATTACCTGTATATGGACACTGGAACCTCAGAATGAAGGGCTCTCTGGCGATCACATCTTTATTATCTGCTTCATACTGGTAGGAGCCGATAATCCTCACCTCATCCACTCTGACACACACACACACACACACACAGATGCATGCACACATGTTCTGTATCAGAAACATTATTAGCATACAGACCTTTTTATTGTTTTGAAGATGTACTCTGTCACCTACCTTATGTTTGTTAATTTTTATTTATCTGTTTATTTATTTGTTAGTTAGCAGGGTATCTCTTTATAACTTTTATAGTTAAGATATATGGCCAGTATGAGGTGTATGGTCCAATAGAACCACTGTGTGATCATTTTTAAAGCAATTTAGCTTTTGGCTCATAAGTCTGAACAATAAAGTTATCTCATTTGAACTTTCTCACAATTCATTCATTTTGATGCAGACACAGAGGCAGGCAGGTTACATTTTTCTAAATGTTTTCTTTAAAAAAAGCTTTAATGAATCAAAGAGATTTAGATAATTGTGCAGCCTTTATAGGCGTGAGCTCTGTTATTACCAGCCGCAACTGCATGGCTGGTATTGTTTTCATCTTGTGTGTGTGTCATGGCAAATTGTGTTCCTGGTGGATTTACGTACTTTGGCGGGAGATATTTTTTTGTTGTGTGTTTGTCTGTCTGTGGCCCCACTGGCCACCCTTATGTGCATAATATTCTATCTGATATTTTAAATTAGATAATATTCATTTACTTTAAAAATGAATATTTTTCAGAATCGTTCTTGTGAAAGAAAATAACAAATGCAAAGCCAGCCAACCGCTTCTGCTTCACATGACTACTGAGTACTTGTGGGTCACAACGTCAAAACGTTGATAGGTGTCATGGCTGGTGTGATCCGATCAAAAGATGGTGTCTAGTTTAGAGATGTCGGACATTTGTTAAACTTAATGACACTGCGATGAGCAAGGACAGTGAGTTATTCACTTCATACCTGTAGAAGTAGGCAAACCTCTCCCTGTAGGAGCTTCGTCCCAGAGATTCACTGCACAGCATGTCAAATGGATTACGTTTATTCTTTCTGTCAAACAACACAAGTGTAACAACATTAACAATGGCTTTGTTCTTTACAAATTTAAGTTGTGACAGCTTGGCAATGAGCTTGCAAGAGTAAAACCAGGACCTTGAAACTGAAGCAACTAAGTGGAATTCAGCCATCATTCATTATATCATTTATGGTTTTCTAACATGTCTTCAATGAAAAAGGTCAATTAAAATAAATACTAATATTTTAGATATAAAACCACAGTAATATTAATAATGCATTGTATTGTTTATATCATTTTTACAGAAATTGTGCCACCAAATCTGAGCTCTTGTTTCTGTGATGATCACATGAACATACTAAATGTGGTGATCTTACCTGTGTTACATAATAAACATATTTCTTTTCACATAGTGTGAGCATCACAAAAATATAAAATAAGATAAATTATTGCACTGAACATCAAAGATTTTACCAGCACAGTGACTTACTTTGATAAGCTTTTTTCGCACAAAGTTGTTGTTGACTTTTTTCCATCCCATTTTCTTGACATTGAATGCTGCGATCTTCATTTTGACTATAAAAACAAACCCCACATAACTTCAGAGATTTAAACAAGAGTCTAGAGCCATGTGAGACTGTACTTGTACTTGAGATAAATGTGAACAATAGCATGGTAACATACAATAACAATGCTACCATGCTGATGCAAATACAGCATGTCCATCATTTTAGTTACACAGCTGAGACCGATGGGGATGTCATTATTTGGTCATTAAGTATTGGACAAATTAAAGATTTGATCTGAAGATGGTGCTAGAGGAAATGTTAAAGAATCACCAACGTTGTTACAATTCATCCTGATTGGGACATTCAACAGTTGAAAAAGTGAGAGGATCACAAGTAATTTGAATTCTTCCTCTCAGGACCATGCATAGGCCTATATGTACCAAATTTAATTTAAATCTATTCAATATTTGTTGAAATATTTGCGTTTGGACCAAAGTGGTGGGCCGACCATCCTACTAATTAAATGAGAGATAGAAGAAGAAAGAAATGGGCAGCAGATGAAAAAGACGAAGTAAAAGCAAAAAACCCATCTGACAATGTCAATGGCACCTGAAAACATCAGAAAGGAAACAGCTGTCTTTATCTTAGTGTATTTTTATTTATGCATGTATAGCTTGGGCAGGGACAGGGACGGCCCGTGGCATAGGCGACATAGGCAGCTGCCTATGGCACAAAATGTCAGGGGGCGCCTCAAGAGATTCTAGAGACTCGGCGCTAATCAACTCCACCCAGCCGTGATACTAATCAAGTGCACCTCGCGTTGTGAGTACGAGTAGTAACGTAACTGCTACAATTTTGCAACATAAACATCTAAAAAATTAATGCGCAACCTTGCTCTTTTTGGGACTGTGAGCTGCACTTTATTGGAGCTGCTGAAGTTAACATGTGTAAATTTGTCGTGAGTTTTCAGTTAGTTTCGGTTTCACATGCAGCGTGCAGTCCCAAACTGTGTCGGTAAACGGTGTAAATGGGATAGCCTACTACCAGCGGAGCAATAACGTAATGTACAGCAGTATAAGGCAGGTAGCCTTAAATTGTCAGGGCCATGTCAGAGAACACAGATATGTGGGAGAGATTCTGAATTTGCAGAACGTTTTGAACATGAGGATAAATCCTGCTATTTTGAATTTCAAACACCGACATTGGGCAGGGAGGGGATAGTTTGTATTGTGATGGAATTTTAATATTTTAATGTTTCATTGTGTTTGATACTTTTTCTACTGTTATGGCTATAGGTGAATGAAGGCTGTTCCAATGAGAAAGTAGCTCGTTAGAGAGTTTATTATCTGACTGTCCTTGATAGGCCTTCATCTCAGACAGTTGGTTCCTACTCCCTTCCTCCGTAAGACAGCTGCGTAATACCCTTATGGGGCCAGATTTACTAAAGGTTTACGTGAGTAAAAAGGTGTGGAAACTTGATATCACCAGCAAATTAACATGTAAGCTGATCTACTAACGGTGTGCACGGAGAATGACGCCTTTCAAAAGTGCAATAAATCACCTGTTACTACTTTTGCCTTAATAAATATGCAATTTGGAGCGTTTCAATTTTATTGTGCAAAGTAATGGGAGGGTAACATGCAAATACATTTATTTACTACACGGAATGTGATCTAACAAGCCTAAAAGCAGTGAGTGCAACAGCATCTGTATTTAATACTTTTGAAAGGAAGGTGCAAACCCTCATGTGTTGCGCAGAGGTTGCTGTTATCGTTGCGAGAAGGAGACACAGGCGTAATGAAAGAAAAAAATAAAAAATGTTAGATAATATTATTCTATATCCAATATATGGAAAAAACTATATTTTATTTTATTTATTCGATGAACTATATGAATTGAATCGGGTTTTTTTGTATTTTCCTTGAATCTTTGGCAAAACTGTTGTATTAACATTCATGCCAATAAAGCAAATTTAAATTGAATTGAATTTAGAAAGGGTTTTTTCCATTGGTGTCGATATTTATGGCATGACTGAGGAACATATAACGGGCACATTTCGCCTCTCCAGCCATGTAATATTGAAGCTGTTGGTTGACCTCAGGGCTGATTTGGAGCCAGTTACAAGAAGGAGTCACGCAATACCTGCCAAACCCAAACTTCTTGCAACTCTGCATTTCCTCGCGCAGTGTGTGAACCATACCATAGAGATGGAAGAAAGTTGTGTGGCGCTGCAGAGAGCCCCCAGCTGAAGTAGTGCATGGATCGTGCGTAAAATTCATCCAGCCAGCGCGCCAGTCCTAATAGCAACACAACCCATTGTAGGTATCAGAGAGGGAATGGGGCGTTGGGACGTACAGCGCCAGGTTGGGTCATTCCAGCATACTGTAGCTGTTTCTGTTGGGGTTTCCCAAAGCAGTTTTTCAGGTGTGCTGCTCGAAGTACTTAGTGTAATCTTAGGAAGGATGGGCAGGTACATACGCTTTCCACATACTGTACTCAGGACGCACTGAATGAAACAAACCAAGATTTTACGCAGTGGCTGCTTTCCCTTCTGACTCTCCATGGCGGAAACTGTCTTCTAATAACTAACTCAGGAGACAGTGAACCAATAGTTGAGAAATTACAAAAAACAGTTACATCAGATACGTATGTTTTTTAACCTAAAACAAAATCAATGGCCTTCCATTCTAATCCCTTCTATAGCTACATTAATTGACATTATTGGTATTTGTCACCCTAGCTCCTAGTTCAAGCTTAATATGTATGGGCTGTGCTGATTTAATCTAAGTTATATTGTTGTCCATATTTCCTAATTTACAAACATCCTTTAAAATCATGTTTAAATGCGAGCAGTATTCATGTATGTGTTTTTCTGTTAATTAGAAGCTTTTCTGCTATTCCTTATCACTTGCCCTAAACACTATCCTGTCTTGTGTGCATATGTTTAGGTATTGTACTATATAATGTAGCCTAGTGTGTGTATGTGTTAATGTTTTTCTCATCTGATGTGACATGTATATGTTTGTATCCTCAGTAGACCTCTACTCATTGCTGATTGTCTGTCTTTTTTATTTTCTCATTATTTTATCTTCAGCAATGTGACAGAGGGGGGTGGAGTCAGTGTCTTGGACTTCAGATGAGAGCTGCTGCTGCTTGTCAGTGCAGCTGCTTTGTTAATTTTTCTGTGTTCAGCTCGACATGCCTAGCTCCTCCACCACCTCCTGGGCGAGGCAGATGGCCGCCCACCCTGAGCCATGGCTCTGCTCGAGGTTTCTGGTCCGCCCATTGTTAAAAAACTTTTAATACATTCTGTTATTATCAACTCATTAGTAACTTGCTAAAGCATGCTGTTATTATAAATATTTCATAAAGGTGCAACAGATCACAAAACTTCTCAGATAACTTTTGGTTTAGGGATGTACTGCTCACTTTTTTCCCTTTCTTAGTCTACTGTCCTCCCCCACACAAACACACACACACCACAGACACAAACGCAGCTGCACCTCAGCTCCTGCTCTGTGCCCCTCCAGCGCTGCACTCTTGGCTCTGTTAGTATGAGCAGACTCTTTTTTTTCTCCCAGAATTAAGTCTCCCTTATTCAGCCGTGGACTCTGCCACTTCAGACCTTAATTTTGCACATAACTATATTACAATTTGATCAGCAATAACCACATTAAAGCCTATTTTACACATCAACTAATTTATCAATGTATATTTAAATATTTATTACCTTATTATTTCTTCTATCAACACACACTACACAGACTTTTGGATACATGCAGATAGAGTCGGGTTTCAAAATGTCACATTATTGATTACATCAAAGACCACACATTTTACATTTCCCGCGCGGCTGGTCAGTTCCATTCTGCACTCCATTGCAAGAAGCATGCTAAGATGACCACCATGTTGCTAAAAGTGGTTAGCCCACAATGGCCACACACAAGGCTAGTCTCCAATTGCAATTCAATCACAATGGGAGTAAATCTCTCTTTCCCAATACTAACAAGCTTTTTCATCTGTTCCAAAACCAGTCACCATAAAAAAGCTGATAATGATTTATAGGGATCCCAAAATGTGATGCACGCTAACATGTTGGGGCGTTGGCCGTTAATCGGAAGGTTAGCTGTTCAATCCCTGGCTCCCCCTGGTTGCATGTCGAAGTGTCCTTGGGCAAGATACTGAACGCCGAAATGACCCTGGCGGCTGTTCCGCCAGTGTATGAATGTGTGTGAATGTTAGTTTCTGTTTGTGCACTTAGGCTCAGTGTATGAATGTGTGTGACTGGTGAGATGTAGTGTAAAAGCGCTTTGAGTGGTCGAAAAGACTAGAAAGGTGCTATACGGAGCATTTACATTTAACAGATTGACCCCATTTCTATAGGAAAAGAATGTTTGATTTTATTGTTTAAAACCCTTTTTTAAAACATAGTCCAGAGTTTTTTGCTCTTCTCCACAGAGAAAAAGAGGGAACTGAATGCAAAACTAAGTCATACAGAGTTAGAGATGGAATGTAATGTGAACAACAACTCTGTGTGTGAGGTGTGTTATCAGACAGCGGAAGCTCAAGGTTGAACTGGTTTATGAAAGGTTTCACAACATACGCTCATAACATTTGTCAAACATGCTCAATCTGTTTAACACACAACATAAGGAGAGGATTACAGGTTCGCTTAGCAGCACATCCACCACCAGATAAACCATTTGACCACCTGATGAGGGATGTTTTTAGCTAAACCCAAGCAAAGGCAAAAACAAGACGTGCGGCTGTAGCAAAAAAAAATAATACTCACCGATCTGGTTGAGATGAGCAAAATCAAATGTTGAAACAGCAGAGAGCTGCAGAGTTTGTTACTATGACGGAAGACAGACGTGACTTGAGACTTTCTGCAGAAAACAAGGAAGTGTCTCTGCCAGCCAAGAAGTTGGCGCTCAAACACAGAGTTGAGTCATTATCAATGGCTGACAAATATCAGCAAAAAAAGTGGTGTACCAGTTCTGTAAACATCCGGGGATTTTACATTTAATCAAACTGTACATAAGAACTACTTTTAGGTACTTATACTTACTATGCTGTACTACATTTCAGAGAAAAATATTGTAGTTTTGTAAACTAAATTTGACAGCAAAAGCTACGAGTTACTTTTGCAAATGAATGCATTCCATATGTGCTTAGAAATCAACACTATAAATAAGTAGATAAAACGGTGGATCAGAAAGCTGCTTCAGGCTACACAGGAGGAGTCAGAGAGAAACAGGTTTGTTGAAGTAAACCTCCTCCTGATTTAACTGATCTCGGTCTCTGAAACAGGTAACCCAGAGTTTCCCTCATCTTAGGCTTAGTAGAGTTTTCACTAATCCTGCTCTCTGAAACTCTACAATTGTTGAGGGGCAGAAAGCCCAGATCTGTCCTCAGCGTTTAACAAGTTTCAGTGGAGGTCGACAGTACTTTGAGCACAAAAGAAGCCACCGGAGTCAGTCAGAGACAGATGCAATATAGTTTATTGTCAAAGCAAGACAAAACCAGAGTAAGCCTTCTGCTAGTTCCACTAGTGTAATTTGTGTTCTTAGGTCTGAGGGCCATTTTTCTTAGACTGTCAGTTATGGCCTCACACAGAGGGCAGAGTGGCAACTCAAAGTTTAGTCTAATCTAACTATGGGTGTTACATGCTCATACAAGTTTATGAGTAACATAGGATATAGTGAATTGAATAAATGATGAATAATCCCCCACTGGGACACACCCACCATTGTCTCCCTGAGCAAGACACTTAACTCCTAGTTGCTCCAGAGGTGTGCGACCTCTGACATGTATAGAGATTGTAAGTCGCTTTGGATAAAAGCGTCAGCTAAATGTATGTAATGTAATGAATAGATGATACATATTGAATAACACAGAATATAGTATATGATGCATTCTTACACAACACAATACCTCTAAATAAATAAGAACACCTCTAAAGAAATAAATTGAAATGTAAATGCATGAAACAATCACACAGCAGGTCAATATTAACACGTGCACACAGGTTAGTGTGCTGTGTGTGACATTACATGCAGACTCCTCCTTCCAGCCTGGGTGTGTTTCTTCGCACAATGTGAGGTGTGTGTGTTTTGTTATATAGAACTGCACCTCAACGTTCAGCGTATCTTTCAATAAATACCTTAAAAATATTCTAATAAACATGTAAATTATTATCCTAATCTAACTAGGCATATAAAATAGACACACAGCATGGCTACCTTAAAATATTCAACATTAATAGTAACTGTAAAACAGTGAATAATCCTCCTCCTCCAGCTCCTCCTCCTCCTCCAGCTCCACCTCCACAGGGTAATGGTCACTGATGGCTCGAGTCTGGAAGAAAAAAAGTCACAAATTTATTTGCAGAACATCAAGGTGGAAAAATGACTTTATTAATTGAAAGTGTTATAAATGATCTCAGTCCAAAAGCTCCATGTAAATTCCCAGACAGTCTTACATCAGCATTAGAAAGGCCATAGGCGTCCTGGAAGTTGAAAGGCTTGGCTGAGTAGGGCACAACAGCGTTATACATGTAATCGCCAAACACCACAATCCTGTTGGCAGAAAATGCAGTGACAATGAGGGATTTATGTGGAAATGTCAAACTGTAAAACTTTCACAAACACATTCTTCGTAGAACTTCCTCTGCTAAAGGGTCAGTTCACCTAACAAACAAGTATTTTCTCACTGACACTGTAACTGGAGTAGCCAAATATGTCTGAGGTGTCTGACTCTGCATCATTACCAGGCAGGTGGAAGGACATTTGGTTTGGTGCTCCCAATATTGAAAAATGAACTGCAGAGTAATGAGCCCATGCAAACAAGGAAGCTAAAACACATGGGCCCCAGCCAGGGCTGGACTGTACAAGTAATTTTCACAGCAGCGTGGGATTAGCCACCACAATGCTTACAAACTAATGTCAGCCATTAGGACAGTTAGCTGAAGTTGAGACTGCATTACAGAACTATTCTACATAAACAATGTCTAATAGTAATGCTGTGCTGTTTGACAGGGAGTGATCACCAGTGGTAGGACTCTCCTTTACTCCTTCAAGTGCCCGATGTTGAAGCTTGTGCAGCCCCGGTAGCAAACATATCGGTTATTGTGGCACATTTGGTGGCATCAGTCTGAATATTATTTTTTTTTGCATGCAACACAAGAACAGAGGGCAGAGGGGGTTACGGTACGTTGGCCCATTTTTTAAACAGCTATATAAATAAATAATTTACGTTATACCGGCCCCATAGGTGCGTCGGCCCACTGGGCATTTGCCCGGTAGGCCAGATTACCGGTCCACCCCTGGCACCAGCATCTGTCACTAGCATGTCTCTTAAGTGTCGGAGAGTGAGGTTCCTACTGAAGGGGATGTGAATGACAATAATTTCATGACAAGCCATCCAGTAGTTGTAGTGATATTTTAGTCTGGACCAAAGTGGCAGACTGACCAACATTTCCATGCCTAGAAATAATTTCCTTTCACCTCTACTCTTATGCAGTGGAGGCAGATATATATATATATATTAGTAAAATAAACTGTAGTTCCCCTAACAAAACATAACATGATGTAAAGATACCTGTCATAGGTGTTGTCAGTATTGTCACTTGTCGTGGTGTTGACACCATCTTTTATCAACCAATGGTACGGAGCAGAGCAGATGCGAATATTTTTCTTCTTCTTCTTGGAGAGGTAACGCCCATCAGCATTAAAGTCCCCCAAAATCATAATGTTCTGCAGAAAAACCATAAACATAATCATAGACAGATAAAGTATGTTCTCAAATCTTACTAGTTTCTTATACCTCTATAGATAAATAGAGGAAATATCATAATAAACACAACACATGACCCCAAAATAGATTCAAAAGACAATAATTTCATACTTCAATAATTTAAGCGTTAGGTTACAATGAAATTTATAGAAAACATAATTAAATGGCAGTTACTAAATCACCAGTTAAATTGTCTTTTAAAAATGGTTAACAGTTGAAAATACTCATTAGAAATTTTGAAAAGTAATTAAAAAGTAATTTAATGTAATAAGATACATTACTTTGATAAAGTAATTGAAAAAAGTTTTAAAGTTTTAAATAATAGGGCAACTTGTAACTGGTAACCTATTACATTTCGGAAGTGACCTTCCCAACACTGATCCACGTGATATAAAAACTTTGAAAGTTATGCTGCTGAACCTTGTGCGTAAATTCACATGTCATCCTCAAGATAATAATGCTCCAACAAGGCTCCTGACGACACCTCATTTTAAGACCAATACTCCAGTTGTGTCGGTTGGAAACTAGCTCTGCAGAGCAGCGTTTTGATTTTTTCATTTCTGTTTGGTGTCAAATCTCTTATCAGTTTGCTGTCATTTCCACCAAAAAAAGCTCTTTTTTCAAACTTTATATTTATTCTATTATAATAATTTCCAACCCACATCAATGCGCCATCTTTCCCTCACATCTTCGACCACATCACCCAGAGCGTCCAGTTCTTTCGCTGTATCCTCAGGTTTGGTGTGGACTGGGATCAGCACCAAGTCCTGCGCAACTGAAAAAGCACAAACACAGCCAATAAGGTATGGCTTAACAAGAGGACACACACATACAGTATGCATTTGTATTTCTACACTTGTGAAGTACCTGTATTTGGACACTTAAACCACAGAATGAAGGGATTTCTGGCGAGCACGTCTTCATTATCTTCATACTGGTAGTAGTCCCATATCTTGACCTCATTCTCTCTGAGACACAGACACACAGATGCATGTATCAGAAACATTATGTTTCATTTTTTTATTGTTTTAAAACTACTAATTACCTCCTTACCACTACCTTATGTTTGTTATTTTTATTGATCTGTTTGTTTATTAATGCAAGGGTGTCTCTTTTATGTTTTTATCTTTAACTGTATTACAGTTCATGGCCAGTATGAGGTGTTTGGTCCAATAGCAGCACCATGTGACCATTTATAAAGCTCTTCAGGTTTTGGCTTCTCGACCAAAGAGGAGAAAAGAAATACTAGTTCATAATAATCAGAATACACTCACCCTAAACCAAAATAAAGAAAACAATTGTGGATGAGAATATTTGAATACAATTACAGTTTTCCTATAATTCGTTGCCTAATTCTTTGTGATACACATGCACATATCAACTCAAATGTGTTGGCATTTCACCTATAGGTGGCGCTACAGAAACATGATCAAATTTAAATGGCCATAACTCTTAACTCACTTGAACCTTTGCACATTTATTCATTTTAATGCAGACACAGAGACAGGCAGGTTACATTTTTACATGTACAACATATTGATGGGCGTCGCGACTAGATGGAAATTAGTTTGGAGATGTCGGACATTTGTAAAACTTCATGACACTGTGATGAGCAGATAAGCAGCGTGAGTGTGTCACTTCATACCTGTAGAAGTAGGCAAACTTCTCCCTGTAGGAGCTTTGTCCCAGAGATTCACTGCACAGCATCTTGAATGGATTACGTTGATTCTTTCTGTCAAACAACACAAACATCGACATTTCTCATAAGTTTATACATGTTGATAATTTCAAGACTAAACCATGCCCAAATTGCTTTGACAATTTATGTGAAATTGTGAAAACATTTGGATGCATTTAAAGCAACAGTAGGTAGTCTTTTTTTTATCTTAAAATAGCAAGCTCAAAATCATTCTGACGGTACACTGACATCCAATAGTGTGATTGAAATATCAGGCGACGATCATTGCTGCTGCATCCCGGTTAAGCTTTCCCTGGCACTATTTAGGAAGGAGACACCAGACAGGTTTTCTATCGCCAGAACAGTGTTGTGCTTTACGGCAACACATCAGACATCAAAAAAAAAATTATTCCAAACTAAAAAAACACAGGGAACCGAGCAACACAAATTTAACAGTTACAGGAAATTTCAGCACATAGTAGTTTGGAAGAAAGCCTTTCTGTCAGAAAGCCCTGAGTGAAAACTTCTCCCATGTGCAACATTTTCTGCAAAAATTCAGCAAAGCAAAAAACGTCCAGTAGCACTTACTTGTTGAGTTCTCTGAGGAACCTTAACATGGCCATGCCACTTAGATTCACGACTTCCAGCATCACCACCACGCTGTACCGAGACACAATCTGCAATAATAAAGACAATAGAGTCACAGGAGTACAACACAGCATATTTTGAATTGTCATATTAGGTAAAGCACAGGTGTAACAACATTAACAATGGCTTTGTTCTTTTCAAATGTCCCAGAAAGTTCTGACAGTGCGACAGCGAGTCTGCATGAGTAAAACCAGGAAGCTGAAGCAGCAAAATGGAATTCAGCCATCATTCATTTTATCATTTACAGCTTTTCTAACTGTGACATGTCTTCAGTGAAAAAGGTAAATTAAAATAAATACTAATATTTCAGATATAAAACCACAGTAATTAATAATGTATTGTGTTTTTTATAACAACAATACGTACTTTTTTCCCAGAAATTGTGCCACCAAATCTGACCTCATGTCCTACAGTGTAAAATAACAGCGTTCTTCTTTCCAGGATCATATAAGTACACTGAATATGGTGATCTTATGTCTGTGTTACATAAGAAAAAAAGCTCCTTTCACTGTATTTTTTTACACTGTGTGAGCATCACAAAAATATAACATAAGATAAATTATTATACTGAATGTGCCCTGCGATGGACTGGCGACCTGTCCACGGTGTAACCCCCTTTCACCCGATGTCAGCTGGGATTGGCTCCAGCCCCCAGCGACCCTGTACGCAGGGTAAGCGGTTGACGATGGATGGATGGATGGATGGATGGATTATACTGAATGTCGTGGAAATTGTATATTGCTGGTGAGGTGTTGAGCAACTAATTGACTTACAACAGACCCTTGTCTTTGGAGAATTTATTAATAAAAGAAGTACTACAACAGAAAATCAGCTGGTCCAGAGACCTGCCGCCTACGGCAGCTTTGAGCGTCTGGGCCAGAGCAAAGAGAGGCATAATCATTTACACAGTCTTGGTTTCAATGTTTTGGGGAGCAGAGATCCTCAACAGTTAAAGAAAAACACTAAAACAATGTCACACCTACATCTGTGGACAGGCTAATATAATGATATATAATGAATGTATAATGGTATAATATATAAAATATATATATATATATATATATATATATATATATATATATAAGACATAAACAGTAATAGTACTGATATTATTAATAATAATTAAAGTAATAAAAGAAGTACATGCATAAAAGATAAGATGTAAGGAGAAACAAATTTCTGCCATTACACCGAACATCAAAGATTTTACCAGAACAGTGAGTTACCTTGATAAGCTTTCTTCGCACAAAGTGGTTGTTGACCTTTTTCCATCCCATTTTCTTGACATTGAAAGCTGCGATCTTCATTTTGACTATAAAAACAAAACCCACATAACTTCAGAGATTTAAACAAGAGTCTACAGCCATGTGAGGCTGAACTTAAGCACTTGTACTTACTTGTAACATAACAACGACAATGCTACCCTGCTGATGAAAGTACAGCATGTCCATCATTTTAGTTTAGCGGGTTAGCATGCTAACATTTACTAGTTAGGGCTAAACACAAAGCAGCAACACAGCTGAGACTGATGGGAATGTCATTATTTGGCCATGAAGTGTTGGGCAAATTAAAGGTTTGATCTGAAGATGGTGCTAGAGAAAATGTTAAAGAATCAAAAAATTTGACAATTCATCCTGAGTGGGACGTGAATATTTGTACCAAATTTCATGGCAATCCATCCAGCAGTTGAAAAACTGAGGCGATCACCAAAGAAATTATTCCTCTCAGGACTATGTATGTCTGTACGAAATTAAATTTAAATCCATTCAATAGTTGATGAGATATTTTCGTTTGAACCAAAGTGGTGGACCATCAGACTAATGAGATGAGAGAAAGAAGAAGAAAGAAACTGAGAGCAGATGAACAATAGGAAGTGGAAATTGAAAAGCCACATCTGAAAGTTTTAGTAGAAGCTGAAAACGTCAGAAAGGAAGCAGTTGTCAAATCTTGAGTTAATTTCTATCCAGCTGAGTAACCAAGACAAATAAATAGCTAAATAAAAGAAACTGACTCAGTTCTTCAGGAAAAGATTTACAACATATACAACTTTTTTAGACAGTTCCCTTAATAAACAATGTAGAAGTGTAAACATCACTCTTCAAATACAAATCAAATCATTCTCACACATCCACCCAAAACCTTCTAAAACTATCCCATTTAACTCACCAACTTCACCCAAGAAGAATAAATCACTTAAGTAACCAAAATATCATAACAATGTCTTTGCTACCAGAACAAATCTCTGAATTACTCTAAACTTATCACCCTGCACACACTCTGCGGTTGACAGAGGCAGGAAACAGGAAAAAGTGTTAGGGCACTTAAGGACACTTCTACTTTTCATGTACATACTGTACCTCTCCAGACATACATGCGTGCACATACACTTTACAATATCTACAGAAATACCACCAAACAAATAAAACTTTTGCCATTCACATATGTTTGTACAGACCAAAAACCATATGTAGATGCATACATCTGGAGAATCTGCAGACATATTCAAACAAACACTCGCCACTAAAAAAAACCCTAATGTGTACATCTTCCTAACATTACATGAACATCTGAACTCCTGAAGAAGAAAGGATGAAGAGAGAAAAACACAACATGGATTTACCAGGAAAAAATACATAAAGAAAAGAAGAAGAGAGAAGTGAAGCATTTGGTTTAAATGAAACACTGTTTACAAATATATTTAACATATAAATATAAAGTCTGAATGTGATACTTTCAGCACTGCAGCATACAAAGAACATTTTAACGTCTGACGGGACAACGTCCAGGCTTGGGCCAGCTAGGGTCCCGTACCCTGTCGTCCACCACTTTAAATAACTTGTCAAAATAGCCAACAGCTCGCCAAACTAGTCTATAACGTAGTCAAAAACGTCTCTGGAGTCTACTGATAATCTGCGCAATAAGAGTTTTTATTCCAGGAAAAGATAAAAAAAAACGATCTACACTGTGGCAGCCAACAGGTTGGAACTCCATCCATCAAGTGGGCGTTACTACTACTACTCAGTCTCCTGCTTCGTGTTCGGTGATATCTGGGTCGCTCAGGCAGTGACTTAGCAAACTGACCAAAAAGCAGCAATATATGTAAAAGGAATGATTCAGAGCTGACTATCATTAAGACCGTTTACCAATCAAACACTGCTATATTTAGATTAAACTCATAATAATGCCGTAAGAATCAAACTATTTTATGAACTATGATTAGTGTACTTCTGTATGAATGAACCATGAACATCAATAAACTCATAATTATACACAACAGTAAATATCAGCAGGTTAAATGAAATATCAGTTAAACTAACAGTTATTTTTTACACTAAAAAGTAGAAAACTATTAAAAACGCAAAAATACATACCAATCTGATTGAGACGAGCAAAATTAAATGTTCAATCAACGGAGAGCGGCAGAGTATGTTGCTGTGTCAGCAGGCAGACGGGACTGAGAGTTTCAGCAGAAACTGTCCGATAAAACTGAAAGAAAGGCAGGAAGTTCACTCACAAACCCCCACAGTTGTGTCACAGTTAATGACTGAGAGGGTTGTGCATCTTACTTTTCGAAGCATCATCATACATTATTTTATTATACATTATGAGTTTTAATACGTTTTTAGTTTGCTCTAAATAATTATCAGTTATCATCAGGCATGTGTGTGTGATTGTAAGAGTGTGGACAGGTTTTGGGTAAAGGAGTATAAACAAGAATGTAGACAAATGGATAAGGGAGGTCAGCGGAGGAGTAAACATCACCAAGAAAAGGGAGATAAGGAGAATTTTGTGCCAAGGATATCAAAGAGGCCACCTGCAACAAAATTAAATACTTTTCTGTTTGAAAACACCAGTTCAGATAATCACCTTGGAAAGTCCCCAGAGATCCCACTGTGGAAACCACAGCTATGTGTAATGTAATGTAACTCCCAAGAAGAGAGAAGTGAAGCATTTGGTTTAAACCCACCAATGTGTCCCTGAGCAAGACACTTAGCCCCTAGTTGCTCCAGAGGCGTGCGACCTCTGACATGTATAGCAATTGTAAGTCGCTTTGGATAAATACCTTTCTGTTTGAAAACACCAGTTCAGAGAATCACCGTGGAAAGTCCCCAGAGATCCCACTCTAGAAACCACAGCTATGTGTAATGTACTGTGTAACAAGTGGTGGTGATGGGGCAGTGGAAAAGATGCATGGCTTTGGTCTGGGAGACCCGGGTTCACTGTGACCCACCAACGTGTCCCTGAGCAAGACACTTAACCCCTAGTTGCTCCAGAGGCGTGCGACCTGACATGTATAGCAATTGTAAGTCGCTTTGGATAAAAGCGTCAGCTAAAATGAACAACTGTAACAAAGAAAGTTGGGTTTACAGTAATAAGTAATTGATTAACAATAATCCTGTAATCAGAAAACATGTTAATCTTTTTTTGTTTAAGTTTTAATGGTGTCAATTTATGCATGCATATCTTCTAAAAATACAATTTGACCTTCTGGGAGTTTGAATGGTGATTACTAAGACTAGATCGTCCAGAAATGTATAAACATTAAATAGTAGGCAGCTGTGGAATGTAAATGAATACATTTACTCAAACTGAACAGAACTACTTTAAAGTACTCGCAGTATACTACTATCGTTACTATAATTTTGCTGTTGCAGTGTGGTGGAGGTAGTTTTACTTTATATACAGTTAGTTAGTTTAGTCCAGTGGTTCCCAACCAAGGGGTCGGGCCCCTCCAAAGGGTCACCAGATAAACCTGAGGAGTCATGAGATAATTAATGGGAGAGGAAAGAAGAATAAACAAAGTTCCAATAGAGTCATCTGTTTTTGTTTTTTGGACTTTCTCTATCCATATTGTATACTTTGACATTTTGGGGTCTTGATCAGTGATTTAAATTAAACCACGTGAAAGGTTTTCTCTCTTTGGTTGAACTGCAAACAACTCAGAGACATCAGAAACCTGACACGGATCCTCAACTGGACAAGATGTCAGATTAAAGTAATGGTGTAGAAAGTAAAGTACTTGCATCTGTAGAAAAGAGATTAACAGTTGCATAAAATAAAATAGAAATTCTAAGTACTTTATAGTTATATTCCACCACTGGTGAACACAAACGAGAGACTGAATCATTTCCTGGCTCTGAGGTGGTGAGCTGGTTGCTAAAGGAGCTCTGTTCGTCATTGAGTGAGTGGTTGGTGGTTTCAGATGGCACTGATATTGCTTCTTGTCACGCTTTCAGCACCTGCTTCAAGGCTGTGCAGTTCCTACCAAACCACAGAGATGGCCGTGTTCGGTCAGCTGGACTCACTGCCTTGAAACTAAACAGATCTTACATCTCACTGATTCACTTTTACGTCACTATTTCCTCTCAACTTAAACTGTATCCTCTCCACCCACAAATATTTCCACTTCTAGGTTATTATCAAATGTCAAATATTTCCAATAGGCTATATTCCTATATTTACACACACACACATATTTATACATATATATTCCAATATTTCCCTCTGAGATGTGGTAAAGTAGAAGTATAAAGTGGCATTACATGGAAATACAAAAGTAAGTCAAAATTATACTTGAGTAAATTTACTTACTGTGAGCTCCACAACGACTTCAAGACTCCCGTCACAAGACAACAAGTTGTGTAGTCTGAACAGCACGGCCATCGGCTGACGCTGAAAGTAGTGTAGTCTGCACGAGCCTTTAGTTACTCTGAATCTTCCATCCAGTGAAGCTGGTGCAAACTTGGGTGACGCATGTTTCCAGATTTAAATCGTACATGGTGAAACAAGAGACTTACAGCAGAATAATGTACAAACATTTACCAAAAGCAAAACATTAATATTGTATGAACAGAGACAATAAACATATAAACTGAGTATCTAAAGTGGATTTTCTACTATTGAACAGGTTAAAATGTTAAGTATTGCATTAAAGTTTTGACGACAGAGCTGCTTGTGTTTTGGTTACTTACAGAAGAATTCAATATAAACTGTTAACATCTTAAAACATGTCTGGAGAACAAGTTTCATTTTTTTTAAATACATATTTTTAAAAGGGTGATCAGGATTATAGAATCCTCTGAATAACTCTTCAGACTTTCAGCACATTTCTGTTGCAGCTTTGTCTTATCTAGACTGCAGGCTCCACGGAAACAACTCTCTAAGCAGCCTTTATAATTACAGGAATATTAAACAGTATGACAGCAGGAGCAAAAAATAAACAGGATATTGTTTTAACATTCTTTAATTACATCAATTATGAAAAACATCCATGGTTTCTGATCTCACAACTGAGAGAAAACACTCAAAAACTGTTTGCAGTTATGTCTCATTCATATTGACTTCTTCACGTCTGGTTGCCATATCAGTGTTAGCGGCTGATTAATTAAGGCAAGTTCTGAATTTCTAAACACCTGTTGACTTCGCATTTGCTGACAACCAGCCTCGTGCATGTGTTGAAAAGAATGTGTACTTATCAAAAGTTTACTAAATAAATCATTTATTTACCTTTGTTATTAAATTTAACAGCTAAAGTTGAACACGAGCCGTTCACAAGTGAGAACCAGACAGTCGAGTCAGTTTTTGCGTTTTAATTGTTGCTCAAGAGGGTTTTTCTGCTCAATACAAAGCTTCTTTAGCGGTTTGGGTTAACCAACAAGTGATAAAGTGTTGAAAGTCGAGGGACTGCCGGGATCATCCTGGGCGATAGTTTTGCTCTCTGCTGGTGGAGGTGGAATGTTTCAGGAGCAGAGCATCATGGGACAGGATAGAGGTCGGGGTGTGATGCTGTCTACTTAGTTATATTTGGACCGGAGTTTATGTACATGTGGGAACTCTAAACTGTGGGGAAAAAAACAGTGGCGTGCATCTGATAAAAAATATGTTTAGTTTATAATCAGTCATGTTTATGAAGAATCTCCATCTTTCAACTGTGAAGGTTTCTTTTCCTTCTGATAAAATTTGGGAACATTTATCTTGGTCAAACAGGTGTCCAACAGCTGAACTCCTTAATAACTCATAATATCATTACCAGACAGCCGAGCTGAAGCTCAAACACAAACATTACAGAAGTAGCTCATTCTTAGCGGACAATGTTTGTTTGTTCAAATGTCCGGCGGATTCTTTAACGCTTAATTCATCTTTGAAGATTGGGGTCATCCTTGAGTCCGGGGTCATTGTTATTTGTGTGTGTGTGTGTGTCACTGCTCGCTCTGCTGTGTGTCTGTGATGGTGGAGACGGCCCCCTGGCCCTTGCTGACATCACTGATACACGCCCACTGACCGTCCATTGACTCCTTCCACAGTGTCACCTACAGGAGAAATACACAAACGTATGACATCAGGTACAACACCTTCACTACAGGTTATTTTCAGCATGACATTTTCATAAAAATCAAACTGACAAATGAAAAATCTGTTTTGATAAAATCTGGAACCACAACAACATGAGGGAACTTTCTGGGTTTGATGCATCTAACTAGAGAAAATACATCAGGAAAAATCACAGAATCACAATTACATTATTGGGGGAAAAAAAACAAGGTACACTAGGTGGGCCTGTGTTACTTTATATACTCTACCTTGTTGTCTCCTCCAGAAACAGCCAGTATGTTTCCAGTGATAGACCAGCTGACGTGCCAAACAACATCATTAAACTTATGGAGCAGTTTGGCCGTCCAGGTGTTGCCTGCGGGGTCGTCACACGTCCAGATGAACACACGTCCGTCCTTAAAGAAAGTGCAAAGGAAACTGTGACCAAAATCTCAACAAATGAACCCCGCTCAGCTCCGGTGGTAGGAAACCCAGCAGACAGTGTTTGGTTTTATTCATCAAGGTTCTTTGGTAGCTGCCAATAAAACCTTTTTCCCCACTCTGACTCATTATGAAATCATTACACTTGCTTTATAAAAGGAGCCTATTGAATAATGTTTAAGATAAGTGCTGTGCGTCTGTAAATTAGGCTTTTTACAGCTTTCACCAGGTTACTTGAGAAATTGCTGAAGTGGATGTTATCTCTGGCTCCACCTGCTGGTACAAATACACCAAAGCTTAATGTACTAAATAAACTGCTGATAAAAAAAAGAGCAGTTTTATTGATTAGGCAGCGATTCTCTTCAACACTGAAATATGTTGAGTGCTGCTGTTGTTGGACGGGTCAAGTGTCTCAATGATCCCTTTACTTCAAATAAGTCTCACCTGGGAGCAGCTGGCGATGGTGCTGGTGGGAAGACCAATAGATGGAGCCCAGCCGACGTCTCTCACCCAATCACTGTGAGCCTCCAGCTTCTGATCCTCCTTCCACTGACCGTCTTCCTCTCTGGAGGCAAGAAGTGACAAACCCTGTGATTATTCTCTGCTCTGTACTTTATTTTACAGGAGAAACCTTCACGTGCCACACAAAGTCTATTAAACAGTAACTCACTTCCAGAGTTTGACCAGGTTGTCGCAGCCTCCGGAGACGAAGCGTTTGACGTAGTTCGGTTTCTGTCCTGACGGCTGATCGATCAGGCTGCCTGGAACTACAGCAGGAGCCCAACTCACTGCATTACAACCGATCTGCAGGAAAAATTACAACTGAATTAATGAACAGAGACAAACCTGAAAAGAACAGCACAGATCACAGTATTACATTACACTTTCAAAGTAAACGCAATACAATAAAAGGAGTAGACAAACAGTGTTAAGAACCGTATTGATGAAGAACTTTAAAACAGTATTAGGAAAGAGAGCATTTATGTTTAAGGGTCCTTAACTCAAACATACAATCTTCAACATCATTTCACATGTTTAAAAATGGTTTGTGTTCTTATTCTGAGTTACATTTTTCATGTTTCAGATGATGTTATGCCTATGTATAATTTACAACTCACTAGATATTCAATATTCTTTATTTTCTATGACAGGGTGCCCCCCGGATTCTCAAAGTTAAATTTAAGACTGTTTAAGAACTTTTTAATACCACCTAGGATGAAATTTAATGCAAACTTAAGTGCCATATAATGGAAAATCAGTATGAATATTAAGCCTGAGAAAAGTTACCTGAATTTTATAAAATATTTTATTATAATACATTCATATTTAATACACTATAGCTTTTGGGGAGGTGTTTGTGCTCTGATAACATAAAATGAATCAAGGACGTCACTTTGTGTTGAAAAGTGGGACATAGGGGTTTCAGATTAGGGGTGTGACGATACACTTAACTCACATGCACGATGCAGAATATTGGATTCACGAGAACAAGACAAGAAGATATTTTAACACTATTTTAATAAAATATTCAATGCTGAAATATATACATGGGGGTCTGGGGGTCCTAGAAAATTTTGAGCATTAAACACTTAATTTCCTGCATTCTGGACACATTTTCTGCACCAATTTATGTAAGAATTGTCTTTATTTATATATAGTAAAACAGAAAATTCAGGTGACTATTCAAACAGAATATAATGCAGTAATCAGCAGCTTGTTTTTTAGCTTTCAGTTCCTTTAAGTTACTTTTTTGGACAACGCACGTTTGTTTCTTCTATACCTACATTGCATTGCATGTTTTCTTACTGTGCAAATAAACCTTTCTCAAAGTATTTTCATTATTTATTTTTTTTCCAGAACATATTTAACAAATTCTTATATAAAAAAAAGTGATGGGAGACATGTCTCCAGTGTCTACAGTGTAAATGACACATATGAAATGAATACAATATTTGTCGCGCTGAGAATTCTTATGGTGTGATATCAAAAATACAAATTAATTAGTACAGTATGAGTTGGTACAATTAGTTACACCTTGGCTAGATAAGATATATAATGTAATATAATATGCCAATGTAAATGCTTCAGTGATTATTCATCTGTTCTGTTTTTGCATCTGCTTGAAATATAGTAGTTATTGAAGTTAAACAGAAAATACAGTTTTTAACCATCTGAACTGTGCCTCAAACTCACAGTGTGTGCGTTGCTGATCTTCTTGACGTCCCACTGCTGATCCCCAGTGAATGTAAGAAGGGAAATGGCTCCATCTGAGCTGCCGCAGGCCAGGAGCAGACCAAACTCATAGGGACCCCAGCAGACAGAGTTCACTGTAGACACACAAGAGTGGATTTAACAAACAAAGCTAAAGACAACACTCCAACACACTCACGTTGACCAGTCAGCACTGTCATTCTATCACTGACCTGATCCCCAAAACGATGAAGAAACAACAACAACAAGATTAAATAAAAACCAGACAGTGCGTGGACATTTTCTCTAAAGAACCATCAGGGAGGAGAAACCGGAGAAAAAAAACTCATGAAGACACAAATGTGAGATACAAAATAACCTGTACGATGTTATTTCACCTGGACACACGGAGAGCTACCGACCTGATGACTCATGTCCGGTGTATTCATACATCTTGTCCCAGGATCCGTTCTCCTCCTTCCAGATGATGACTTTACGGTCGTAGGAACAGGAAGCCAGAATGTTACCGAACATCGGGTGAGCCCAGGCAACCTGCCACACGGGACCCTCGTGGCTACACAAACACAGAGATCCAAGTTTAGTTTAGATGCTCAGTGTGTGTGTGTGATACAAATAAATGCCAATAATGTGATATCCATGGTACAGCCCTTTGTACTGCAATATTAACATGATAATTGAACAATTGGTGGAGTAGTAACAGAAGTCAAGCGTACTAAATAAAATCATCATCACCACCACTTATTAAGCAGCTGCAGTTAACTTGTGCAATGTATTTAATGTAATTTAATGCAGCTTAAGTGACAGATTTCTTTCAGATTTGGTTTGGTTGTGGAACAACGTTATCTTACCCTCTGAGGTCTGCCACCAGGATCTGTCCTCCATTTCTGACATCAAAGATCTTTACAGTGCGGTCGGAAGAGCAGGTGGCGAGCCGGGTACCATAGTAGTCCATCTGGGCATCATGCTGCAATAGACAGAACAAGAAAACAAGACTTGAAATACGGGTGCACACAATATCACGTTGAAAATGTTGTGGAACGTGTGCAATATACTGTTTATTTTGTGGATAGTTGCGTCCGTTGGCTGTGTGGCTTAGTTTTATTTGATTTAGAGCCGCTATATAATGATCATGTTTCATTGGCCAGTTGCCCTGTCACATGCAGAATGTGAGCGCACGGGTCCACTACACAAACGTATCCTATGGAGCATACCAGGTGACTGAGTGCATACTTCGACAGCGTGACTGCAGAGAGAGAGAAACTAAGAAGATGAGTGAGGCTCAGGGAGACAACGCAACAACGGATATTGAAGAGGAAACATCAAAAACAGAGCCCATCAACTTTTGAGTTTTTTCATATGTTTAAGAATGTCGAAATTAATATCATTATCACAATATTTATGATCAATATCACATTTTGGCAATATTGTGTAACGCTAACCTTAAGAGAGAAAATACTCCCCCCAATCACTTTTCCACATTATATATATATATATATATTTTCAGTCAGAGTGAAATAATAATCCAAAGTTAAAATATGCTGATGATGGCAAATGGTGTTTTGTAAGAATGCACACAATAAACTGCTGAATCCACAGCTTCCATGTTTTTAACCAAATGCTAAGTTAAATCAAACAGTCCTCTAATGCGCTGAGATGAAATGTAGGTTTGTAAGATTGTTTCCTAAACTTTAGCCATGATCATTCCACAAACATGTGGCACAATCGGTGTAATAAAAATCATAACATTGAGATCTGAGAGTATTAATATTGACATGTCAGCAGCAGCAGCCACCAGCAGTATCGTTTCGTTTCCCCATCACGTTAACTAACCCTGAACCTAATCTTATCCTAACCATAAAAGCAATGCCACGTGCCGCTTACATGTAACATGAAGCTAGAAAATCACAAATTCTCAATAAACCACAGCGAATGCTAACGTTAGCTTCATTCATCAGCTAACAGGGGCTACATGAAGGAAGGAAACTTACGATCATGTCCTCATGAGAGGTGTCCACCGTGTTGATAACGGAAACCTGAAATTGACAAACAAATACATCAGCATTAACATTACACAGATATAAAGATGTACTGTAATGGTTTAGGGATAAGCTCTGTGCCGTTAGCCTGCGTGCTAACGAGCTAGCCACTTGGGCACGTCAGCAACTAACGGTCAACGTAAAACAACACAACCGTAAACAAACAGCTTCATCCTCAGCTTTAATTAATTACACTCACCATGACTGCCGCCAAAAAAAGAATCCCACTAGAAAAATGCTCCTTCTTTTATTCAAACTGAATAAACCCGTTTCATCAACTATTCCGACGTGGCAACAAGCACAGAAGCCGCTACGCTTCGTTCCCACCCACAGGGTCCGACGATAGTTTCCACTGGCGGAACCAACAAACGGTGAATAAAGGTTCCACATATTAAAAGTTTAATTTGTGTTCAATCATTAAATAATAATAATGATGATGATGATAATAATAATAATAATAATAATAATAATAATAATAATAATAAAGCGTTGTACATTTAGACTTGTTAATTATCCTGCATTTTATCGTATGTAAAAAAAATATATGCCTGGAAATAAACCTGATTCTTTCAACTGTTACACTGATTGTAAAGAATTTTAAATAATTCGTTTTAATATTGTAAATAATTTGTTAATTACTGTTTGGCTTTTAAATGATTGATTTTGTTATTTGTTTTTGTCTTACATTCACCGTGGGTCAGGAGAGCAACGCAATTTCAATCATCTGTGTGCCTTTTGACAATGAAGTTGATTTTGACTTTGATAATATCATATTAGAGCCATATGAAAATAAATAAAATGTAACCTTCTAGCTAAATGTAGACGGTTAATCCAAAGTGGTATGTTGTAAAGTTTAGGACTAAATGTTAGGCCTATTAACGATGATTTACTCTTAACATTTCACGTTTTACTGTAATTAACAGACAATAAAACACCAAGTGACTTTTAATTACAGATTTCTAAAAGTGCCGGACTTAATGTGTCCACACGGTAGCGCCATAAACCTTAAAACAACTTTCAACTTTTGACATCTATTTTTATCTCGACCCACCAAGTGTCAAGTTGCCCGCTGGTTAGACGTCCTGTGTTGCTTCTCTCGCTCCCCTTCAGCCTCGCCATGTTCTCGGGTTAAATCTGTCGCCCCAGATTTTTGTTATCGCAGAATAACTTTCATCGCGCCGCTGACAGCTGTCAAAGTACCAAGATGTCGAATGTGTCTTACCACATCTCCAACTTGTTGGAGAAAATGACATCTACTGACAAAGATTTTAGGTAAGACAGAGTAACTGTTACTGAACAGCTCGTGCGTCTGACAGTGAGATGACACTTTTTAGTCCTGGCTCAGTGTATGTGTGGGTCCTTTTACTACACAGTATCTTTCCTCTAAATAATATATTTAATTTTAGATTTTTGTAATCACAAGTATAGTTTTACCAAATTTGAAAAAGTATGTCTCTGTGTGTGGGGAGATAAGAGTGTCTACAACAACATAATACAGATTTTACTCAGCTGATCACCTTGATTAATTGAGTTTTTCTATTTTCTATTTATTGTGTGTGTGTGTTTATGTGTGTTCTCGGCTGGGAATGTAATATCACAGCAACATAATAAGACATTTTGTAATTTACTAGACAGGTGTTTTGTATGTTTTTGCAGTCATCCCTCTTTCCCCTTCCTGTGTCTCCCTTCTCTGTGTGTGTGTGACCAGGTTCATGGCCACTAATGACCTGATGCTGGAGCTCCAAAAGGACAGCATCAAACTGGACGAGGACAGTGAGAGGAAAGTGGTGACCATGCTGCTAAAGCTGCTGGAGGACAAGAACGGGGAGGTGCAGAACTTGGCTGTTAAATGGTAAAACACACACACAGACACACACACACACACATGCACACAGTCTCAGTGTTTACTTGTATGAATTTAAATACTTGGCTCAGTTGTGGTGTATAACATATGACACATCATCGCAGCATTATTGTTCGGACACCACACAGTAAAGCTGATTCACTGGGTATGTTTGATTTTCAGCCTGGCCCCTCTGGTGAGCAAAGTGAAGGAGCCTCAGGTGGAGACGATGGTGGACACGCTGTGTTCAAACATGATGTCGGACAAGGAGCAGCTGAGAGACATTTCCAGCATGGGACTGAAGACTGTGATCGCTGAGCTGCCGCTGTCTTCGTCAGGTGAGGACAGCGATCAGCTTTCTACTTGTTTAAAATTATGTGACGACCAGCTTTAGATGCGAGCTTTCCATCTGACTATAAAGATGTTTCTATGTTTAAATTCAGAATTTTGGCTTTAAATATTAAAATTAATCTGTGTGAAGAGGCCTTTTAATACCGATATTTTAATATATTATAAAATAATAAACAAATATTATTTTAAGTGGGTCATTCTTACCAGTAGGATACTAAAATGTGCTTAAGATATAATATTTTAAAGAATTGCCTAGCTAAGTTGCATATTCGTACACTGTTTCACATACATAGCAAAACATATATTACACCAGACATTACACATGTGAAGCTGCAGCACATTTAACTGTGCACTTTTACATTCAGAGCTTAGTTTACACAAGTACCCTGTGGTATTCTTAGAGTATAGTATTCTTAAAATAACCACATGTTAAACAAATAGAAGAACAACAACATAATTGTAAACTTGTTTATTTTTATCATGAACTTATGACACATCTATTGTTCATTTGAGAAGGGACAATGTACATTAATCAACATTCAAACAAAAATGTAAATGTACCAGAGTTAGCCACAGGCTAGTTTTAGTCCTTTTGTCTGATGTTGTTAGGCACCCAAAAATAGTAAAGCCATTAAATTAAGTAAATTAAATTGTGTTAAAAAGTATAATGTAAAACAACATGAGCAGATACAATCTAGTAATATATGATACAGATATTGATGCTGGTTTTGATCATTTCTGTCTTTTTTTTAATGTCCCACAAATTTGATAAATCAACACCTCGAACATTATTAAGCATTAAATTCTGACTTTTCAGTCAGTTGTATTGATTGTTCAATTTAATTTAAATGCACTGCATTTAGAATAACTGTATTTCTCATATTTCTCAGTGCCAACATAGACAATTAAGATAAAAGAGTCTGAAGTTACCTACGTGTGTTTTGCTTAATGTTACACATAGCTTTTTCAAAATTTCCTCTCTGGGTTCTCGTATGTGTGGGTTGCCAGGTTTGACACTGACAATCAGTGTGTGTAAGAAGATAACCTCCCAGCTGATTGGTGCCATCGGGAAACAAGAAGATGTGTCAGTTCAGTTGGAGGCCCTGGACATCCTGTCGGACATGTTGGGAAGGTAATAACAAAACATTAGTATTTATTTATATATATTTTCAGCCGCGTGGCTCTGTCGATGTCAGACGGTCAGTTCATCATATCTCAATAACTACTGGATGGATTGACATGACATTTTCTACAGACACTCATGTTCTCCAATCCTACTGACTTTGGTGATCCTCATTTTTTTGATTCAGGTGAAATGTCTTGACAGTAATTAGATGGATTGAACCATCATAAGGTTACAATATTAATTTATCCAATACTTTGGTTTATGACTAATGACATTCCCATCAGCCCCAGCTGTTCGTGGTGTTTATTGGTAATTACCAAGCTAAACGAAGATGGTGAACGTGGTAAACACAGCTGAAGTACAGCCTCACAGAGCTGCTAGCATGGCTGACACAGACTTGTTTCAACATTGAATCACACTGAATGTTAGTAAGAACTATTGACACACTGGTGAACAGAAAAGAATACTTTGTCAAAATGAGATCAGGTTTAAATATTAAACAAAAGTAGTTGATTGCTCGAGTGTTTATCCAATGATCAACAACATGACCTGACAGGACGTCATATTGAGAGAAGAAGAAGTCACAGATGATGCTAGTGATGATTGTTGCTGGGTTTTTAATCTTTCTCCAGGCTGAGCGGTGCACTGGTCAGTTTCCACAGCTCTCTGCTCTCCAGCCTGCTGCCTCAGGTAAGAAACAGTCAGACTTTAACACTAAATGCTATAATCTATAATAATAAAGTAAATAGTAGCAGCAGTAGTAGTATTTGTTATAGTCGGTTTTGCAGCACTAATGTACTAATTAAAAGTGTCATGTCTTTATAAAAATTGACTAACTGTGACATTTCATGGTGAATTTCTTATTATACCAGATAAGTAATTCATCACAGTCACAAACGTTATTAACCTCCATTGTTAAGTTAAATAAGTTCAATAGTGTTTGTAATCTCTGTTGCTGTTTTAAAATTACGCTAAAAGTATGGGAATATTATCAACTATTATTAATTTATAATCGTAACTTATAAACAGTATATTATGTGTATGATTTTCCTTTCTTTTCTTTTTCACTCATTGTGACATATTGTGCTTGGATGTTGCAGCCTGCAGCCATGTTTTCTTTTACTGTATTTTCTTTTATTTGTTATCCTCCCATCTCTCATCTGTCTGTCCATCTGTCCATTTATTAATTTATTCAATCACTGTTCACCCTGATGCTCTGTCAGTTAACCAGCGCCAGGATGGCGGTCAGGAAGCGCTCCATCTTGGCTCTCGGTCACCTGGTGCCCTGCTGTAGCCCCGCCCTCTTCTCCCAGCTGACTGAGCACCTTTTGACAGAGTTGGCCAAAGGTCCGCCCACTTCAATGATGAGGACATACATCCAGTGCCTGGCAACTGTTAGCCGTCAGGGCGGCCATCGAGTCGGTGAGATGTGTTGCTGAGTCTCATTCGAGTGCTCGCGATCCCTTATACAGTCGTTTCATTGGTCCCCTTTTAGTTTTCATATAGATTTTTAAATTATTGATTCTTATTATACTATTCTTATTTTCTTTCTTATTGCACTATTCTGAGTTACTTCTTTTTATTCTAGGATAGCGCAGATTTCAAATTTATATGTGTGTGTGTGTGTTCTGCAGGTGAGCATTTAGAGAAGCTGATCCCCATGGTGGTTAAATTTACCGGTGTGGAGGACGACGAGCTCAGAGAATATTGTTTCCAGGCCTTTGAAGCCTTTATACGCAGGTACACATACACACACACACACACACACACACCGTGTCATCTGTGTCCGTTTCTCATGTTGTGTGCATTGATTGACAGGTGTCCAAAGGAGATGTCTCCCCATGTCGCCACAGTAACAAAGCTTTGTCTTAAGTTCATGACCTTTGACCCCAACTATAATTATGACAATGAGGAGGAGGAGGAAGAAGATAGCATGGACATAGAGGACGGACTTGATGAAGGTCTTTGTCTTTCTTTTTGTCTTTTTCTGTTAAAGCAGTATTTCTTCTTTTGGTTTGTTAATATGTTTTAGATTTCATCCGGTGCTTCCTTTGTAAATTCTGCTTTGTTGTGCTAAAAAAACGCAAGCTGTTTTAAAATAATCAGGGACACAACCAGTAGATAGGGAGCTGTTGAAAACAGAGATCAACAGCTCTCTATCTACTGGTTGTGTCCCTGATTATTTTAAAATGGCTTGCGTGAACTCACTTTTAAAGAAACCTGGTTTAGATCCCTCCCTCCCACAAAATTTTAGACCAATTTCAAAACTGCCTTTTATTGCAAAGATTCTAGAAAGAATTGTGTCCAAACAGCTGCTCACTGTACTGGAAAATAACAAAATATTTGAAAAGTTTCAGTCTGGTTTTAGGAAGTACCACAGCACTGAGACTGCCCTGCTTAAAGTCACCAGTGACCTTTTAATGTCTGCTGATGAAGGCATGTGCTCAGTCCTGGTACTCCTGGACCTTAGCACTGCTTTTGACACCATTGATCACAACATCATGTTAGACAGACTGAGGCACTGGGTGGGGATCTCTGGTAC
>NC_060167.1:4633407-4660842 GCF_021292245.1 Micropterus dolomieu | reverse complement strand
TTTATGTCTATACAGCTAAGAATTATAAAACCAATGTAAGTTTCATCACATTGATTGATAAACACACATTCCTAGCAGAAGATGTCTTTGTAAAAAAACGTATGAATATTTTCTTGGAATAGATGTCGCAATCTACACATCCATTGTCACATCCATTGGACTCTGGTTCCCACAGGACAGGCTGGTTTTTAACCCCCATCTTAACTCTGACATAGAGGTTAGCTGGGCTGGAGTAGAGTGTCCCATCTCTGTTGGTGGCAACGCACTCATACTTCCCCTGGTCTGACTCTTCACTCATCGCTATCTGGAGGGCACCTGGATGGATGGAGGGATGGAGAGGAAAAGTAGAAGATAGGGACAGGAGAGAGAGAGTCACATAGAAAGATAGTGAGGAAGAAAGAGCAATTACACAAATGTGGAAGACATCAGATAACTGGGTATAGTCTAGATACATCAAAACAGAAATGGTTAGAACTGCACAAAGAGTAAATGAATCTGTGGGATTTTTCAGCCAAACTTTTGGGACAAATTAACACATTTCTACCACTGTCAGCAAGAATTTGCCCAAACAAGAGTCAGCTTCCTGAGTTAGCTATGGGAAGAAAACAAAAACTAACAATAAAAGCAGAGATACAAAGCCTACAAAAACAGAGAATGCAGTCTTCATGCAAGGCAGAAACAAATAAACCAAAATGTGAAGTCCAGTGAAAATTACAGTATTCTGAAAAGTCTTTGCTGAAAATTAAGATATACTAGGGAGCTAATCATTTTTTAGTCTTCAAGGATAAAATGTTACAAAGATGTTGCCCTGCCAATAAAATATCCCCAACCCTTTCGCATCCATCAATGGGATCAGGAGTGTGATGTCATTTTAAAACACACCCAATAAGGAGATAAAGATCATCAACCGACCTCGATCAAGGCCAACAGATAAAAAAAGGAACAAAATACTCAAAGACTTGGGAAAGGACCAATGCTTTTTTGTGACAGAAAAAACGTCAAAAATGTCAACCAGAGGTTCTTTAGAGATGGGTTGGTAAAATAAAAACTTTATCAAAAAAGTGGTTGTTTGGGGCTTTTATCAGTAATAAGAGAGAAAGTAATGGTAAAAAACAATGAAGAAATGTATGTGCACATTTGTGCGTGTTAATTACTAATTCATCTGAGTATTTTCTTCAATAATCCATTAATCATTTAATCAAAAATATCCCAGGACCAAAAGTGCTTGTTTTGTTCAACCAACAGTCCCAAACCCTCAGATTTTCAGCTTACTGTGATAAAAGAAAAGTATCTATCAACTATATATCCCAGGCATATTCTCTGGACGTTGTCATAAAGCATTCTGGGAAGGACATCATTGACTAAAGTAAATATAAACAAAGAAATTATACAGCCCTTATTGCAAAATTACAAAACATCAAACATGATTTATATAATTCACTTCTAAGCAGTAGTAACCAGGCTTAAGAAATACATACTACAACGTACAATCAATGTCTAGTAGTTTGAAACTTGATCGCCATTGAGTGGAGAGAGTATAAGTGGGTGAGTGAATGACGAGTGCGGGAAAGAATAATTTAATAAGTGAAGGAGTGGGAAAGGAAAGGAGAGGAGAGGAGAATGTTAATGTAATTCTTGGAAAGGATGCAGGTGCACAGGTCAGATTGAGGCCAACTACCTCTAGGATGAAGAAGAAGAAGCCAGGGAGTTGGGTGTCTAATCACAAGAGATTTTGGGTCCCTGGAAGTAGAAAGAGGGCTGGGAAGTATTTTACACACTACACACTACTGATGCTAATGAAAAACTGATTGAGATGGATTAAGTTGCTTGACTGGAAAGGAATTTGTTCAATGTGAGTTCTTCCAAGTAATTAGTTTTTTTAATTTAACAAAATTCTGTGAATGTATTTTCTCAAATAACATGGATACAATGTCTGTGAGTCAGTTTCACACCCACACAAAGACACACTTTCCATGAAATAAGGAAGTCATTTGATTGTTTAATCACAGAAGTGTAGTGCCGGTCTGGCCATCTGGAGTACCGGGAAAAATCCTGGTGGGCCGGCCGAACTCGGGGCTGGTGGAAAGTGAAAAAGTTGGCAGAAGGTTGAGCGACACGGGCCTACCCCCCTTCTCCCCAGGCCTGTTGGTCTATTCCATATGAACGTCTATGGAGCCCTTAGCTCCACCCCATCCATCTCACTCACACACCACAGTGACACTGACAGCTGGAAAACGAGCTACAAGAGACAATTGAAAAGCACAGTTTAACCGAAGTGCAAGTACATGTAAAAAAGTAACCAACTCGATGCTAAGACCGGGAAGAGAAAGTTGCCACAGCCCTGTTCACGGGTGAAAGATTAGACAGAGAGGACAGTGATGCCACAGATAGGGCAGCTGAACAGTATAAAGTTCCCATACATTGATTGATTTGTGGCGGCCCACCTCAATATCAACGCTGTACGCCACATACATATTGATTTTCGATTTTGTTTCACTAGGCCTATTAAAAATTGTATTTATGTAGAGCGCAGCACCTCCTCCAGTGTGACTGGACTGTGTGTGTGTGACCTTTTGGGTGTATAGAAGAACACAGCATATTATTTAACATTAGATCCGATGATCCAGTCAGCTTGTCGGGAGATTTAAATATGAGGTTATGCTGCTGTGGCTCGTGCGTAAATGCACACATTGTCTGTCTTGATGGGGAGACGCTTCACCCTATTTCACCCACCCTGAAATCCGCTAAATGTATTTATCACACAAAACTCTGCCTGCAAACAGCGATGCTCTCAGTTAATGTTCTCACAACGCATGCACTTCATGTGTTTCCCCAGGTCTGGACACTGACTATCGATGGGGAAACATTTTGGTTGTAATGGTGTAACCAGCTGCGCAGCCTTCATTTAAGTTAATCTTGTTATCAATGGTTTTTATTCAAATTTTTAGGCTATAGTCTACATATATTTACGGAGGTCTGGACCTCTGTGACCTCATAGCTGGTTACGGCCAGGGTGTGCTGCAGCCTAGTGATCAATGGCTGTGATGCTGGTAGGTGGTTGTATTAGAGGCTGGACCTGTTTGTACGTGAGTTCATTAGCGCCAGTGGTGGAGTATATGTTGGAACATTTCTGCTGGGCAGGTCTGGATCAAAGTCCAGGGCCATTTGTCCTGAGCAGTGAGACCGTTTACCTTGCAAATGTTGCATGTAAAGAAATGTAATAAGATATGACTAGGGACATGTTGCACACTGATGCTGTTAATTCAAAATGTTTTTAGTTAGAAAATAATTAAACCCTTTGTGACGGTGATTTGCTCCAGGAAGACCAAAGAGAGTTTGGAGAACAACAGAGAAACTTGGGAGTTCACTTTTTAAGGCCTTGAAGAGTTTACAAAAATCGGCAGAAGGAGGATAAGAGAAAGTGGATATTGAAAGAGGGATAAAAGCAAACTAGGATTGAAGCGAAGGTAAAGAATGGAGCAATAAATGCATTGGTTACCTGAGTGGAGCTGCTTGATTCTTCTGTTGTTATTGGATGTATTGACCGGCAGGAAATTCTTAAACCAGGTAATTTCTGGTTTAGGGTTGCCTCTAGCAGCACAGACCATGGTGGCGCCCCGAGAATGCTCAACCACTTTCAGCTGGGGACCCATGTCTATGGTGGGAAACCCATAGGGCAACTGGTCCTCTGGAAAGATTAAATACATGAGTCAAACAGAGCTGGACATTACTCACATCTTCAGCTTGGTAGTGTAGCGCTGTAGTTCCCATCCCAACAGATGTTTCAATTGTGTTAATTTGAATGGACTTTATACAAGATGGTTTTTTTAAACACTATTCAATATATAAAAGTAGCTGTTACAGTAACTTTTGTTGTTACAGTAAATAAAAGACAGTGATGCTAAAACTTTCATTGTTTAGGCTTTGTCACGTTTTTCAGTGGGTTAAGTTAAGTTCACATTCATGCTACTACCACTACTACTATTACTTGTAGAGCAGACACTAGGTATTTTAACCATTTATCCAGAACTTTTAACTTTATTTTTTACAAACTCTCAATCGCAGCATGTAGTTCAGGTCTTATAACTGATTAGCTTGCCTCTGTGCCACATGCCTCAGAGCACATTTTGTGATTGCCTTGCAGGTTTTGTGTACTGTGTAGCATTTATTTAGACATTTGGACATTTTTGTAACTGGCCTTGTTAATACCAGTGTAAAGTTGGGGAAGTGGGCCAGGGTTTGAGCTCCAACACTGACACTGCTCTTTGCACTCAGTAGTTTTGTCTACTGTTGCAATACATTTATTGTGAATTGTCTCCATAAATAATTGCACATACATTTGAATATTTCTATATGCATATTTACATGATACCTTTCCCAAGGTCAGTCAGTGTAACTTACACTGTAAATTTCTGAAGACCCATTCACCGGTCTTTCTTGTGTAGAGATTTGTGTGCTGCCGACAAGTATGAGAAGCCGCCTAGGCCAAAATATAATACATCGCATGCATATACATACATACACGCTCTATATCATAGACAAGTGCGTGCACTACATGGTTACTCGCGTGTCTAGCCTGTTATTTAACAATATAATATTCTTTGTGTGGTTCATCAATGGTGACAAATTATCCGAAAGTCCCGCAAGGTGTGGACAACTTGGCACAACACCTGTGAAGCTGGGGCTCCGTCTCTTCAGCCAGTGTTCCTCTACTGCCACTACACACAGGCACGCTACGCCTACACATGACCCCCCATGGTTACGGTTACAATTTTTGATTTATTCAGCACTTTAAAAACATTTATTGAAAGTTTTTTTCTTTTCACATGTTTATTTATTTATTAAACGTTTAAATTTATATTGTAATAGGCTGTATATTAACTTATTGGGAGAAAACTGGTACGTTGAGCACCCCCATACAGTCAAAATGGCATGATCCTCGTTTCGCTGTGAAGCTTCGAGTGTGAGATTGACAGTCGAATCAGGCTCCGCCCATCGAAGCATCGGGTCTTCTATTCGGGATCAGCCCTACTGAGGACATATCCCTCCAATCCTCAAGTTTCATGTATAAAAACCTGATTTTGACTTCGATTATACCTGTGTACTCCATCCATCCGCTTTACACTTTACGAAGACTTTATGAAGTCAACTGATTTAAAACCACTCTAGTGTTGTAGTATTCCTTCTGGATGCAAACATTAAATTAGAGGAATGTTAAACATAAGTACCAATAAAGTTTGTCTGCTTTGTCAGTTACCTTCACAGTCGGGTGATACACACAAAACACATTTATGAAATAAGCAAAGTGTCGTATAAAGACTGTTTTTTATGTGGCTTCAAAGTATTATGATTGGCAATTTTCTTCACGGCAATGAATGGAAACTCTCGCTTGCATGTGTGTTCACACTGACCTCGTAGCACACTCAGCCTGGCGGAGGCAGTGACTTCACCTGCAGAGTTGGAGGCGTGACATTCGTAAATAACCTCGTCTATGATAGTCCTCAGTGGCTGGATCCTCAGGACCGAGCCTGATCCGTTGTCAAACTCTATTATCTGTCAGAGGGAAAACATGTTAAAGCGGCTTTAGTCAATATAATATATTAAAAATGGGTCAAAATGCGTTAAGTGAAAGGTGTCACTTAGTGACGAACCTACAGAGAATTAAAGCTCACTGTTTTGGTTCACTCTCACCGCTTGATTGTTTATGGCCGCAGCAGCTTTTAGAGAAAGTTAGCGATTATCTGGTGAACATAATTGAACATTTAGCAGCTAAAGACACCAAATATTTCCCTCAGGAGGAGCTAAAAGAGAGTGAACATTGAACTTACGTCAGGTGGTTAAAAACATAACTTCAAAAGAATCTTAATGTTGCTCTGTGTCTGCTGGATCATTATACAGGCAACTTTTTACCATTTCTATTTAAAATCTGGTAATATGTCAATGTTGTGTTTACATCTTTTATGGTTTAGTTACCATCAACTTTGTTTGCAAGTCATTTTCAGACACATTTTTCAAGGTCTTTTCCTAGTTTTTAATTTGCTAAACAAAGCTGAGGGCTCAAGTCAGGTCCTTTTCATATTCAGGATATTTGTACCATAGTTAAAAAGGTTCAGGTTAAACCCTACTAAATGGGATAAAAATACCACCTGCTGTTATAAAGTTGTACTTGCAGCGAGTAACATTAGTAATGACAAAGGATTAGGGGTAATCCTCAAAGCAACAGAGGACTTGCCACTAGGTAACCTCTCTATTGGAAAATGCTGTATAAGCATAAGTCTAAATTTTAAAACAAAATTTAATTTGGATTGCTCAATTAGACAATATTCTTTAGTAGTCAGTGCTTTTCCGGAGGCTTTGATAAACCAGATAAAATAAATGTTACAAAACTCGACATCTACTAATCTCGTTGTTAAGTACAACTAGATAGTATATGTTATAATTTTGAAGTCATTAATGACAAAATAATGTTTTCCTCTTCCAGTGAAAAGTACAGAAGCCCTAAGCGGCCATCAATTTAAAAAAAAATGTTTACTCTGTTTTATTATGATAATTTTCTCAAGTTCTCGAGATAACAAAACAGTAGTTTATGCGTTATTGCATGCGTCACCACTTCCGCGCATGCGCAGTAGAAGTAACACAGACCCTTACGTCAGTGGAACCACACGATTGGCTGTAATATGTTTTCTGCTTTGGCTGTTAAAAGCAGACGATTGGCTTTATAGCGGGAAGGGTAGGATAACCGCCATCTTTGCCATTATGGGCTTTCCCCATAGAATACACGAATATTCAACCGTTGGGTACACAATCAATTTTCAATTATGAGATTCGATTAATGAGGTTTTTTTCACGCGCCTGACCACTCTAGTTCACATCAAAGGGAAAACAAAATGAAGCCCTCAGCTGTGGGGAGCACTTTAAACTGAGTGATGATAGCAGTAGTGTGGAAGTTATGTTGTTTATTGATTTTACAATTTCTTAATTTCATTACAGATCAAAACAGTCAAATTTCCTACATTTTAAAATTAATCAGTATCAAACTATAGGCTGGAAACAAACAGCAACACAATGAATTAAATAAGACTAATTATATTAGGCCGATTGTAGAAGAAGAGCATTTGGTTGCTATAATTAAAATTAAAAGTGAATTTTGCATAATAAGGTGTTAGATCTAGTTCCGCTACCGGAAACACCACTCATCCCGTGCAGTCTCCGCCTGGACAACCGCCCGGCTAAACTACTCCTGGATTCTGCTCTGGACTCCTGGTTCAATTTCCGGGTTCTGGCCCTCCATCCACACCAACCACCTCCTTAATCAGTCTTTTCTGTTAATTATCATATACCTTCCTTTACCTTCAAAAACTGACGCTACAGGGCTTCCCCCAATGTGTTGAACTATGACACTATAGGGATCTCCAGTGCGTTACAACCTGACACCGATGGGTCTTGACCATGGGTCCATATGTGACAACTTGGGGAGTGAGAACGGGTTAACAATTAGGGGTGGGAGAAATAATCGATTCTTAGATGCATCACGAAGCGGATGTTGAAGATTATGAATCGATTAACAAATGTCTAGAAATCAATTATTTAAATGATACCAATGTTGACAAACCGCAAAAGGAACTCGCCAAAGTGCAGCACCCGGACCGTCTGTGGAGCGCACACAACAGAGAGACCAATGTTAGCCTGTATTCGGCACACCGCCAGCGCAGAACGTGACGGTGAAAGTTAGCGGAGGAATATATTAGCTTTAAGTTTCTGTCGTTAGCTAAATTAGTAACTTAACGAAGCAATATTAATTATCAGCTGTATGTCATTACTAACTAACCTGCTAGTCAAGTGTTGGGAACATCAGGCACAAGCTTAGACTACACTGTGTACAGCTCTGTCCTGTACACATACTGTACATCCTTATAAATATTTTTCAGTTTTCAGAGGAGTCTGACAACTGGTTGTTAATGAAATGAAGGGAACTAGTCCTTTTAAGCTGATTAGGAGATGTTTCTTTTGGATTTTAATGAGCAAATTAAATGCTTAGTAATTATCCAGGGATCCTGTATAGAAAAAATAATGCATCAAGATGCATCGATAATCGTTTTATAATCAAATCGCAGCCCTCTGAATCGTAATCGAATCTCGAGGTGCCCAGAGATTCAAACCTCTATTAAAAATACACCTTTCTAAAAGCGGGCCCTTGTCATCAAAGAAAAATACAGGTGTAACTAACAACATTAATGATGGCTCTATTCTATTTAGTAACTTACAGTGAGTCAGAATGCACAATACCTGGGCTCTAAATCTGGCTAACCTAAATGCTGGCAGCCATATAATCTCTCCACTGTTTTCAGTTTTACAGAGCCGATCCACACATCCCTCTGTTGTAACCCATTCCCAGTTCAGTTTAGAGCATTTTAGCATGAGAAGAAGTCAATACTATCAGAGAAAACACACAAAGTTACGCTACCTTCATTAGTATCTCAGCATCGTACCTCATATCTGTGCTTGCTGACTTTTTTGCCTTTCTTGTTCCAGACGATGTTGGGCTGTGGATTCCCTGTGGCCTGGCACACAAAGGAGGCCACTCCTCCCTCGACTCCTGTTTGGTCTTCTGGGGTTCGTGTAAATCTTGCTGTATGGAAAGATGTGTAAAAAAGTTAAGTCAAGTTCAGACTCCCAATGTTGCTGTTTGAGTGTGTACATGCACATGTCAATAAGTACAGGAGATTTGAAGATGAGGAAGATTTGAACTGACAAACTGACGTCAATACCTCCACTTGTGAGAAGGTGTGTAGGAAGAGCCTCTCATCAGTAGCTAAGTCAGTAAGTCACCTACTCTAGAGATCTGCAGATCCAGGGTTCAAATCCCCAGGTAACCGAGTCAAACTTGCTGACAATGGGGCTGTTCAGATCGTAGTGAGTCTCAAATTTATTTGGACTGCGTGAAATTTTATCGTCATGTGTCTACTGTAGCTGTCAACGAACAAACAGCGCTACAGAGCGTGTTTCGTCATCATGGCGTTCTTCTTCTGCTTGTGTAATTCCGGTGGTCACTACATTGGAGACGCTGGTCACTACATTGAATACGTACAAAGAAGAAGAAGAGGGAATAATAATAATAGTAATATACAGTCTCTGAGTAGTCTTCTGGTTTATTAGAAGTAAGAAGAGAAGTGACATTTGGACAACTGAACGAGCGCACACGCGTGTTATTTAGCACGAGAGCCAACAGCCTATGGATTTATACCATGCAGCCAGAAGAAGTCGCGAAAGATACTACAGACTGCTGACAGCAGAAATCACGGATTTAGTGGATGTCGTCGTCTGAGGCAGTAGAGAGTAGCCAGTCAAGAATAAGCTGTGGGAATCATTCAGATAATGTTTGGATTCATGACGGCCCCTTTGTGACAATGCAAAAAAGCAACAACTGCCAAATGTCTCATCAATTACTGTTAGTAACACACAAATATATGATGGTCAGATCTGGCATTTCATGTATTTGTGGTTCAGTTTCTGTGGCAGTTCTCATTTTTGGATTGTCAGAAGGGAAACCTCTGTCTCTCAAGCACACACACACTGCACACACACAGTATTTGTGGTTGGACCTACGTGTCTGTGGCGTGTCAATGGACATCTCGTTGGTATACACCCCAACTGCATGCTTGCTCTTGGCAGCCAGTTGAAAGGTGTAGGTGGAGAAAGGCTTCAGGTACTTCAGCAGGTAAGAGGAGGTAGGCTCAAAGCTCACTTTCGTCTAAAAGGACAACGGGACAGTGGAAGACGTCAGGTTGTGAGAAAAACAAAAGAAACAGGCTGAATTAACTATTCCACAGGGTGAAAGTATCCTTTAAATTCCCTATATAGAGTTAACTTTCAATGTGAAAATCAATTGTTCTTGTGTTTTCCCACCCAGCCATCTATTCACACATCTGTCCTTTAATCTTATCCATCCAACCATCCATTAATCTATTAGTCATGCAAAACAGTCCTCTCAGCTACCAATCCATCTGTCTCTCCCTCTTATCTTACCTCCTCTGTGTCGTCAGCTCGTCGGTAGACCAGATCATATCCTGTGATCTGGTTGTTGGAATCACCCTGGAGTGGAGCTACCCAGGACAACAAGATACTGGTCTCAGACTTGGCCACACCCATAAATTCTGAAGGTTGGGATGGAACTACAGAATTTAGGAAAAACAGGATTAGTCTTTTATTCTTGCAGAGAGTAAGTGCATATGTTTTCAGTATAACTGTGTCTGTCTAACAGCAAGCAAAACCATCAAGACATCCCTCTCTTGCTTCCTGTCTCTAACCTCCAGTCTTGGCCATAATCTGCAGGTCCAGGGACAGGGGGCCGTCTCCTTCAGATGTGAAGGCCAGCACTCTGATGTAATAAGTCTTGTTAGGAGTCAAATCATGGATGATGGTGAAGTTCGTGCTGCGCACAATCTGCTTCTCCCACTGCACAACACAAGGACACACACACAGACAAGTTATCAGTCATTTGTGATTAATAAAAGTCAGTGAAACCAAGCAATTGCAGGTACACACCTGGTTGACTGGCAGCGTGTTGTTTGAGGTGTAATAGACTCTGTTTCCCACCACCTGTCCGTTAGGTTCATCTGGTTCATCCCAGTGGATGATTGCTGTTCTTGTGCTCAGCATACGACCTCTGACCTGCAGGGCAGACAGGAAGAACTTCAGCAACACTGCCCTGGGATAAAATGTACACTGAAGCAAGTTGGATTGTTGGGAAGTAAAGGCAACCTAAAATAGGATTTATGTAACACACTGTTATGTCAGTCAGAACAACAGGCAAGCTTGAGGTGAAGTTATTCTATGATACACAATAACAATAGATTGAAATTACAGCTAAGCATTCAAGTCAACTTACTTGTCATACAGGAACAAAATTGCCTATTTCAAATGATAGATGCAATATCGATGAACGAATAAAATTTCTTTGACTCTGATTTGTTCAATGAAACTGACCCGTCGAGGGGGCGAGGAGGGAGCTTGCTCGGCTGTGAGAACCTCCACCACCTCGCTGGAGGGGCCCTGGCCAACGGTGTTAACTGCAGCTACCCGAAAGTCATAGTGAGAGTATGGGCTGAGGCCGCCCACGCTGTAGAGTGGTTTGGTGATGCCATTAATCTCTTTGTATGGTTCTATACCTTTGGCACGGTGCTGGAGGAAGTAAGAGAGGAAGAAGCAAGAGAGGGCAAAAATATGCTGATTTAAAGCTCTACATATAGCTCTATGTCAATGTAAATGCTCTATATTTGTATAGAGCCTTTCAAATCTTTGTGACCACTCAAAGCGCTTTAAACTACATTGCATTCACCATTCACACACATTCATACACTGAGCCTAAGTGCTCAAACAGAAACTAACATTCATGCACTTGTGGAATATATTCATACCAACCAAGATGTATGCCAAAACATACAGAACTACACATATAATGTACAGGTAGGTGTTGGTGTCCTGCTTTTTGTGAATGGAGTACTGAGTCATCCCTTTAGTGAAGCAGTTTCTATTTCATTGTTCATTTCATTGTGTGTGTCCTTGTGGGCAGAGAGTACTCCTAAAACACCAGATTACATTTGAGCAATTTGAGGTGATTTTATTACTATCAAGAGAGACAATGAACATTTTTCTTTTGCAGCCCTACTTACTGATTTAGGCAGTCAATAACAGTTTATGTCCAAATACTGCAGCTTTAGCTATAATGCAATAACCCTTCTGCATCTGTTACACACCTGTAAGATATAGTAGGAAACAGGCTCAGGGTTGCCAGAATCCCAGGTGAGTGTAACGCTTGTTGCGGTTCTCTCAGTCACCACAGGGGTACCAGGAGCATTCGGCAGATCTGAGACAGAAGAGAGAGAGAGAGAGATCCATAGGCACTTTCTGTGCCTTTCACACTTACACCTTTATAGTTAGGAAATTATGTGATAGACTCAGTATCCTAAAATTATACAGTTGACATACTCTACACAACAATTACAACAATTGGACAAATATATAAATTCAACAAATATAGTTAGTTCCTAGTTCACTTCAGAGACTGTAGGCCATATTTAATTTAATGTGTTATTTTCACATACTGTAATTAATTGATTAAATTCCTTTTCTGATTTTGAATATTGTTGGATCATATGTATATACAATAAATATATATACAGTGTATAAGTAAATATAGTATATGCCAAATATATTATACGTATATGTTAACATATATTTGGTAGATGCCCTGCAATGGACTGGCGACCTGTCCAGGGTGTACCCCGCCTTTCGCCCAATGTCAGCTGGGATTGGCTCCAGCCCCCCGCGACCCTGTACGCAGGATAAGCAGTTGACGATGGATGGATGGATATTTGGTATATAGAAAAACAGAGCGATGGGAGTTACTTTATCTACTAGTCTTACATCATATTTCTTTTGTGATGTAAATTTTCTTTTTAGTGTACTAGACATAGTCCCAGTGCTCATTCCCAGAGAGAAGAATTCTATGCTGTGGTTTTCCATCCATCCATCTTCAACTGCTTATCCGGGGTCGGGTCGCTGGGGCAGCAGTTCCAGCAGCAGACTCCAAACTTCTTTTTTTCAAGCCACATTAACCAGCTCCGACTGGGGGATCCCGAGGCGTTCCCAGGCCAGTGTGGAGATATAATCCCTCCACCTGGGTCTTCCCGAGGTCTCCTCCCAACCGGACGTGCCTGGAACACCTCCCTAGGGAGCCGTCCAGGGGCATCCTTACCAGATGCCAGAACCACCTGAACTGGCTCTACTGGTTTTGTCCTCCTTAAAATGATCTTATAAATAAAGTCAGAACCAAAGTCTCACCGAGGGAAAGGTCAAACCATCACTTCCCTCACCCATAAGCCTCCTCATATACATGCTAATAAACTCACCTTTCACAATAATCTGCGCCACCGCCTTAATCACACCAAGTGATGACATAGCGACACACGTGTAATTGTTTGACTGGAGTACGTCAGTCAGCTCCAGGACGTTGCGGCCAATGGGCATGTCATCCTCAGGCGTCAGGTTCTCTGCTCCCAGCATCCACTTCACGTACGGCATAGGGGAGCCCACTGCCACACAGGAGATGTTGATGTTCCCCCCTGGCTTGATCTCGCTGTTTGCTGGTGGGATGGAGATGCGAGGGGGGACACGACGCACTGGACCAGATAGCAATGAAAACACGGAGAAAAGTGAGGTCATTATAAATTCGTGACTGTGTTGTTCACCAAGTTGCAGAGCAGTGAATGACAACCAGGGTCTGTATGATTATAATTTATTATAAGACCACTAGGGCTTATGTGATATCAAAATGTTTTATTCATGGTGTTGGGAGCTCTCGTTTTAAAACCATCCTGTTTTATGTCTATACAGCTAAGAATTATAAAACCAATGTAAGTTTCATCACATTGATTGATAAACACACATTCCTAGCAGAAGATGTCTTTGTAAAAAAACGTATGAATATTTTCTTGGAATAGATGTCGCAATCTACACATCCATTGTCACATCCATTGGACTCTGGTTCCCACAGGACAGGCTGGTTTTTAACCCCCATCTTACCTCTGACATAGAGGTTAGCTGGGCTGGAGTAGCGTGTCCCATCTCTGTTGGTGGCAACGCACTCATACTTCCCCTGGTCTGACTCCTCACTCATCTCTATCTGGAGGGCACCTAGATGGATGGAGGGATGGAGAGGAAAAGTAGAAGATATAGAGAGGAGAGTCAGTCACATAGAAAGATAGTGAGGAAGAAAGTGCAATTACACAGACGTGGAAGATGTCAGATAATTGGTATAGTCTATAAATACATCAACATAGGTAAGAAGAAATGAATCTGAGGGAGTTTTCAGCAAAAACAAGCTGAACTCTGAGAAACACAAGGCTAAACAGTGAGCTAAAACAAGGGTCGGCTTCCTGATTCAGAAATGGGAAGAAAACAAAAACAAACAATAAAAGCACTGATAAAAAGCCTACAAAAAATGAGAATTAGTGTTGCAGTCAAGACCGCCCAAACCGAGACCAAGTCAAGACAAAGACAAGAGTTTATTGAGATTGGGACAAGACCAAGACTTTTAGGGGCTGAAACCAAGACGAGACCAAGACCAGTTCCCCACATTACATGACACACAATAAATGTGGACGTCTCAAACACTCCTTTTCCATGCTTATTATCGGGGGTAGGGGTGACAGTCGTTAACAGCATATTTTCAATTAGGGTTATTGGTTGCATTTGAAGAAATACATTTTATATCCAATCAAAGTAAATCAGACAATGCAAAAGCAATTTATTGATCTTGTCGGGATTGGCGGAGTGAAGGCGGAGGTGTGGACCCAAATGCAGACGTAGGCGAGGAGGATGCAGTTTAAACAAAGATTTATTTACAAAAAGACAAACAGGCTAACGCTGGGAGCTCAGCGGCTAAAGTTCAAACAGAAAGTGGCTCCAAAGCAAAAACATAAATCCGGGGGGAAAGAAATCCAAAAACAAGAACAAAAGGGAATCCAAGGCACAAATCCACAAAAATCAGGGAATAATCCAGAATACCAGGAAACAAGGTACAAGGCAGGACACTCAACTTCAACGTAGACAATACAAGGACATGACAAAGACAAAACTGAGGACAATATATACACAGGTAAAGCAGGGAGGGAAGCACAGCTGAGATACATCAGGTAATCAGACAAAGCTGGACAAGCACACCAGGTACAGGAGATGACCAAAATAAACAGGAAGTAAAGTTTACAGGAACATACAAGGACAGATCTACCAAAGTAAAACACAAAAACATGGAAAGACAGCAAAATCAGGACACAGACAGAGACGGGACCAAACAGGAGACAAGACTACCCTAAAACATGGAGATAAAAGACTAAGGACTAAGACAGAGCATAATGAGAAAATACAGAAGCACACCGATAAGGAAAACACTAAACATGAACTAAAGCACAGGACCAAGAACTAAGATGAGAGAAGAGACATATACTACTAAGGACAAGGAACGAGAGAAACAGGCAAATAGATAGACATATGAAACAATGGCAAAAACTCAAACTCACAGGGAAAACTACAACTCATAACAGATATTCCCAAAGTTATGGTCTTGAAATAAAATCCCAAGCCCTCAATGTCCGAGACCGAGACAAGGCCGAGTACAAAAGCGGTCGAGTCCGAGACGAGACCAAGACCATCAAACTGGTCTTAAGACCAAAACAGGTCTCGAGTACTACAACACTACTGAGAACGTAGTCTTCATGCAATGCTGAAACAAATAACTGTGGGAGTAACAACGGCAGCAGGAGTGCGAAGCAGCATAAGAAAAGGGGTGAATGAGGGCAAGAACAACAGAAACTTCAGGAACGGAAAATAAAAATTAGGTTGTGGGCGTGAGCAGAAGGAGGATAAGACAGAGTGTATATTGAACAAGGGATACAAGCAAAGTGGGAGGACAAAAAACCTTAAGGTAGAAATAAAAACTAGGATTTAAGGGAAGCTAAAGACTGGAGGGATAAAAGCATTGGTTACCTGAGCGGAGCTGCTTGATTCGTCCGTTGTTACTTGACGTATTAAACGGCAGGAAATCCTTGAACCAGGTAATTTCTGGGTTAGGGTTGCCGCTAGCAGCGCAGATCATGGTGGCGGTCTGAGAATGCCGAACAACTTTCAGCTGGGGACCCATGTCTATGGAGGGAAACCCAGAGGGCAACTGGTGCTCTGGAAAGATTAAAGATGAGTCAAACAGAGCTGGACATTACTCACATATTCAGCTTGGTAGTGTAGTGCGGTGGTTCCCATCCCAACAGATGTTTCAATTGTGTTAATTTGAATTATTTCATACAAGATGTTTTTTAACACTATTCAAAAGTAGCTGTTACAGTAACTTGTGTTGTTATAGTAAATAAAAGACTGATACTAAAACTCTCATTGTTTAGGCTTTGTCACATTTTTCAGCGGGTTTAGTTACATTCATGCTACTACTACTACTACTACAACTACTACTACTACTACAACTACTACTTGTAGAGCAGACACTAGGTATATTTATATATTTACCATTTAACCAGCAGTTTTAACTTTATATTTTGACATCTCTGCACATTTTTTGCAACATTTTTTCACAAACTCTCAAATGGCCTTTTGGTTTTCATAGTAATTTAGTTAGAGAGGTTTTGATTTACCCTTATATATTTTCCCGTGTAGTTAGAGTTGTTAATCCTCCTTTTGAGGATCTCTTTTTGTTATATTCCTTTTTTGAATCCCACAGCACCCATTGGCCCATTTTACAAAATCAATGATTCGCCACGAAACAGTATTGTAACTTCACTATACATACAGCACAGCTACAAGCAAATACTCAGTTATAGTCGCAGCGCCACCTACTGGCAACAGGAAGTAAGCTCTGTGTGACGATCATGTGATTTTCATATAAATTTTCACAATGTGTTCCACACTTGACATACTGAGACATAATTTATAGTTACCAGGTGCTCTCTATTGCTACATAGGGGACACAGGAAGAGACTTTTAAGTCCTTTTCACGTAAAATTCAGACCCACTTAGGCAGAGCTGCGGCACTCATCGACGTGCTTCACATGAGGGCCGCCCAATACTGCTTGCAGCTTTAATTATGGATTGTGCCCTATTAAATAGTAGTAAATAGTTATTTGTTTTGATTACATTAATGTAAAGTTGAGATTGATAAGAAATATTTTATTGTTACTGTGTAAAGGTTAATACTGCTGGTAAAAAGCACCTTATTTGTTTGAAGTGTTTGCAAACCACATGTTATTACACACTTGTGTACATAGCAGTACATTTCAATTAAAAGTGTGCAATACACTACTTTAGAATTCATTATTCAATTTTGCGCAGAACCAATAGAGTGTGTCTGCTTTGTCAGTTACAGTCACAGTCAGGTGATACACACAAAAAGCAATTATGAAATAAACAAAGTGTTGTGTAAAGACTGCATTTTTTATGTGGATTCCAAGTATAATGATTTGCAATTTTCTTCACAGCAAGCTGAATGGAAACAAAGCTTGCATGTGTGTTCACACTGACCTCATAGCACACTTAGTCTGGCGGAGGCGGTGATTTCTCCTGCAGAGTTGGAGGCGTGACATTCGTAAATACCCTTGTCTCTGGTAGTCCTCAGTGGCTGGATCCTCAGGATCGAGCCGGACCCGTTGTCAAACTCCATTGCCTGTAAGAGGGAAAAGACAGCGGCTTTAGTCAGTATAATAGATTAACATTGGGTCAAAATGCGTAAAGTAAAAGGTGTCACTTGCAGTGACGAACCTACAGAGAATTAAAGCTCACTGTTTTGGTTCATCGCTTGGTTGTTTATGCCCTAGCAGGTTTTATGGAAAATTAGCGACTATCTGGTGAACATAGTGGAACATTTAGCAGTTAAAGAGCCAAATATTTCCCTCCGGAGGAGCTTAAAGAGAGTGAACATTGAAATGACATTCATCAAACACAACTTCCAAACAATACTAATGATGCTCTGTGTCTGCTGTTTGTATAGGCAACTATTTACCATTTCAATTTAAAAGCTGATAATATGTTGTGTTTACATCTTTTTGGTTTGGTTTTGATGTTACCATCAACTTTGTTTGCAACTCAATAATGAATTTCTGTCTGCAGAGAGAAGCCGAGTGGACAGAGCCTGTGAAGAGCAATGGTCAACAGTCTAGGATCAATCGCTACACACATTATAATGGACTTCAGGTGGCACCAGACAAGCAATGCACTCATTATAAGTAATTTTGAAATGAATTGAAAGAACGGAGAAGAGAGTTAGTTAAGAATGCATTATATTATCTCTTATGTCCTTTTCATATTCAGTATATGTAACAATGCGTTTATCAGAAATACTGGATTGTAGATTTTAAATGTGCTAGCATACGGTTATGCATGTAGATCGGGGTTCTGTATTATGAGAAGGTTTTCGCTGACTGAAAACCAATAAAAAGAAATCCCACATCGACTCCTGACTGACAGGACAGGACAAGAAAAACCTAAAACCCTAACATCGTTCTCACAGCGTGCCCTTCTCTTTAAAGGAAAAGCACAGGTGTATCTGACACCATTAATGATGGCACTATTCCATTTAGTAACTTTGAGTGAGTCAGCATGCAAAATACCGGGGTTTTTACCTGGCTAACCTAACTGTAAACTTTGTGGACAGCCTTCCCAGAAGAGTTGAAACTGTTATAGCTTCAAAGGGTGGGCAACTCCAGATTAAACCTTACGGATTAAGAATGGGATGTCATTAACCTTCATGTGCATGTAAAGGCAGGTGCCCCAAAACCTTTGGCAGTATACTGTATTTAAAGGTCAAACATGCTGAAAGTGACAGTATATATCTCCTTATCTAACTCTTGGCAAGAAAGCATAATTGTGTTTCCCAAAACTTTTCCTTTAAACAATTAATTGAACAGTTGCCAATTATTTTTCTGTCAATACTAATAATTAACTGTCCATTAGCAGTTCTACAGCCATTTTTAATGTTATGCGTTACGCGTATGCTTGCAAAGTCAAAAATGTCTGCTGTGAGAAAGTTATATTAAAAAACAAAGAAACTAATGGGAACAACAGTCATTCTTATTTTTGCAGCAGCCACTGTTTTACAGAACCGATCCGCACAGCCAATGAACCTCTGTTGTAGCTCTGTTGTGGGATGGTAACCAGTTCAGTTTAGAGCATTTTAGCATGAGAAGAAATCAATCCTATCATAGAAAACACACAAAATTACACTACCTTCATTAGCATCTCAGCATCATACCTCAAATCTCTCGTTTTGGATATTTGTGCCATTCTTGTTCCAGACGATGTTGGGTGGTGGATCCCCTGTTGCCTGGCACACAAAGGAGGCCACTCCCCCATCGACTCCTGTTTGGTCTTCTGGGGTTCTTGTAAATCTGAGGCCTGCTGTTTGGAAAGATGTGTAAAAAAGTTCAAACTCCCAATGTTGCTGTTTGAGTGTGTACATGCACATGTCAATAAGTACAGGAGATTTGAAGATGAAGAAGATTTGATGGACATTTATACAATGCTCTTAAAATGACAACCATTCACATCACCATTGTTACCACTTTACTTATAAGCATTTTTACATTTAAATGTACATATTCTCTAATGGATTATTGTGTTTTTCTAAATGCACCAGATTTCCACTTAATATACCACTATAATCTGTCATTCACAAATTTGTAGCACTTACTGTATGTTTGACATCTGTTGTACTAAAACAAGAGTGTGTGAAAAGGGAAAATGCCAGGAGGTGTGTGTGCATGTAATTTAAGTGAAAACAAAAGAGGAAGCACAATAATGGTTTCAAACATGTTTGAACACTGTGGTTCGTTTCTCTGTGTGTGTTACGATGTGAAACAAAGTCTTGGAGTACATGCACCTATTTCTCAGCATAGTTGTGCACGTGTGTGGCTTTGTGTTTGTGTGTGCTGAAGCTTAATATTTCTGTGCCAGAAAGGATTTATAAGGACTTACTCCTGACATCTCCACTGCCCTTTTCTCAGCCTTCACACACCTTGAGAAAAACACCTACATCAGAATGCTGTTTGTGGATTTCAGCTCAGCATTCAACACAATCTCCCTCACGAAGCTGATCAACAAACTCAGCTCTCTGCTGCACCACCAGACTGCAAAGAGGTTTTACCCCCAAGCTATCAGACTCTTAAGCTCAAAGTCATCCTCAGCACTGCTCCACTGATTATAGTTTATTTGCTTATATATGTATATTATCTGCTACGTAGCAGAAGAGAGTTACAAACTAAATTTCATTACAACCTGTTGTGACAAATAAATCAAGCTGACCCAGAGATCGGAGCGAGCGGAACAATCAGGGCAGCTGATTTTCCAAAATAAATGACAAAATTAAATAACCACTATGCTTATTATGATGATGATTCATTGTGATAGACCAGTTTTAAGATTAAAAACACTCCCAGGGTCTAAAAATGTCAAATGATACCATTTTGATAAGCTCAGCTACTGGTAATGCTTTGGCAGAACATGTTTCAGCTGCAGTACATTTTGTTGACTGTGAATAAGGATGTTAAACTGAATAACAGATCATTGTCTCAATCAGTTGTTCAGCTGATTTGCTTGATAGAGATGTTATATCAACCTTGGGAATTGGAGTTATTCCAAGTAAAAATGGTTTCAAAATAGTGAGATGGCGATGAAGGTTTTATTGCTTTCTTGGAACACATTATAATAAACTATTACTTTTCCCTTGGTTGGATCCACAAAGGACCACAGAATGTTGTAAAATCTTTAATGGACAAAGCTAAAAATGTAGTAAGCCCAAAAGCCATTCTTTAAGATTCAGATGAGCTCCATTGCACTGTGTACTACAGGTACACCCAAATACACTAAAAACTATTTTTCTAAATATCAAGCACCTCTTTGAGACTGACAGATTTATCCTGCGACAAAGATGGCTATGTAGGTGTACATGTGCAGATTTACCGAGCTTTTCTGTCCAAATCACCAAACAAAACCTTGCCAAGAGGCAGTAAGGTTCTGCTTTATTTGGACTACATCCTTTTATCCTTTTATTAACAGTGTTAACAGGACACTATATTGTTACAGTTTCTAGCTCAGGAAGGCCATAAAGCTAGTAAAGCTAAATTGCAGTTTTGTCGACCCCAGGTCACGTATCTAGGTCATAACATTTCAACTGAAGGAAGAAAGCGTGATGATGCAAGGAAACAGGCAATTCTAAAGGTACCAACGCCAAAGACAGCGCACTGCATATGGCATTAGTCCTTTCTCCTGTCCTCCTTCCTTCTGTCTCTGCTGTGATTCACTGCAGGTAACAATGTGCCAGTTTGAAGCTACATGGCAATCAGTCAAAGCACTTAGACTAGACAGTTAGACTACAGAATGCTTTCATTTAGTTTGTTGAACATCTAAATAACAGCCTAGCATTAGCGCAGTGTGCTTTTACAACATAGAGCAGTGGTAGGCAGCCCGCGGGCCAAAGCTGGCCTGCCAGCAATTATATCTGGCTCATGGCCAGATTAATTTGATAGCGGCACAGCATTTTTTTTTTTTTATTATAGCGGCTGGTGCTGAAACAGATCAAAATCATGATAGCGAAAGTCACTCACATAATCACTTCTTCTTAAGTGATTGTGCCAACAAAATAAAAACGTGAGAACGTATTTGCAGCAGTAGGTTGTGTTTAACTGAGAGCTTTTACTTTGAAAAGTTCTGAAGGAAATTCAAAAGAGTCCATCAGAAAACGTGAGATCGGATTCCCCTGAATGAGAAACGCAAGAATTTCCTCTGCCTGGAGATACAGGGGAAATGAAAATATGTATCTATAGGTTGATGTGGACCAAATGCCGGGAGGCACACACTCCTGCACTTGCTTAATTGTGAATAGGCTATGTAAAATGATCTCTTCATATCAATTTGTTGAAAAGGGACAAAAATAATACTAGCAGCAAGTGGTGTATGTATGCAAGAGGCAGCAGAGGCTGCAGCCTTATAATAAACAGCTATTTAGCCCCAGGCCCGTTTAACACCACCTTTCAGTGCCCATCTAGTATCTGATTAATTATGTATTCTATAATTATGGTTCTTTACTGCTTCTCTCTGCCTCAGGCTTCCCATGTATTCACATGGTTGGGCAGGGAGCTGCTCTCCCTCATGGCTCTTCACGTAGGTGTGTAGAAGAGCAAGGAGATCCCAGAACAGAGCCACACCGACAAACAAAACTACAATGCCACAATATAATTTCTTTGATGAAAGTCCTGACTGAACCACACATAATCACTGAGAGATGTGTGACTCTTAATCCAGCTACACTGCTCCCTACTGGAGGAGATTGTGAACCACATGATTGTGTGGCAATAACTAATAGTGTGTTTCAGCAAGACCTGACATGACTGACACCTTTTGCAGAACCAGATTTCGTGTTGTTTGTTGATGGTTCATGTAAAAAGCATACAGATGGGACAAACGCATCAGGATTTGCTGTCGTGACAATAACAGACAGTGATAACTAAACCATTACTATCACACTACTCTGCACAAGCAGCTGAACTCGTTGCACTGACTGAAACCTGTAAACTAGCAAAAGATAAAACTCTAGTAGTAGAGGCATAGTAACATCTATAGATGCCAATAACCACTGTGTCACAATTTGCAGACTCTAGTAGTCAGAGGCATAGTAACATCTATAGGGAAGCCAATAACACACTGAGATCTCAGTTTAATTTGGCATTTTAAATCTCTTAGATGCTATTTAATTACCGTCTAAGCTTGCTATTTGTAAATGTGCAGCACACACACATGCAAAAGATGACGTTTCAAGATTAAATCACAGAGCAGATGAAGAAGCAAACAGAGCTGCAGAACTTCATCTAACTAATTCAATTTACTCTTTCATGACAGACACCAGCTGTGACTTGGACACTAAAGAAAATGCAGACACAAGCACCTCCAGAAGAGAAAAGGAAATGGAAATAAAGACAGACAGGCAAGTTTCCAGAACCAGACCAACCTTTTCAGACATTAACAATGGATTTTATAGATTAATCATCATGCAAATGCAACACGTATTGTCTGGTAATTGTTGATGTGTTTTCAATGTGGGTTGAGATTTTCCCAACAGCTAAAGCAGATGCACTGACTGGGATATTTTTCTAATGTTTGTAATACCACAAATACTGTACAGTGATAATGGTGCACATATTGTAAATTAAGTGATTAAACAACTTTGAGCAACCTTGGGAATATGCTTAAAGAATCACTGTGCATCAACAACAATCAGCATAAACTGTGGAAAGAACAAATGGGTAAATTAAACTGAAGCTTAAGAAAGCAATGGATGAGACAGGAAAGAGCTGGATGACATTTTCAAAAAAACCATCCACTGGTATTGTTAAGCATGCATGACCTTAAGACAGACAGAGGTTTTTCACCTTTTGAGATCTTATATGGGAAACCTTATATGATCACACAGTTGAAGCCACTTCATAGACACGAAGATGAAGCAGAAGCTACACAAGCAGATTGTATGGCTAAACTGTTGAAACGACATGATGCTCTCAAGACTGTCTCCTCCACAGGTGATGGCTGACATGCCATCAACGATCCTGGTCCAGCCTAGTGATTGGGTGTTAGTGAAAGAGAAAACACTGGCATCATCCACTTTGGTAGGGACCAAATCAAGTGCTGCTAACAACACCAACAGCTGTTAAAATAGAAGAAAGAGCAACTTGAATTTCACACAGTAAGAAGGCCAATCTGCTGCAGAAACAACCCTAAGAGGTGAGCACAAGAGGTTGATATGTGATGTAAAATATGTGACCCCTTCGTTGTAAAATATGTAATTGGATTGTAATTTCATGTACTGTTACTCTTCTTGACTGGCAAGTCTCTGCTGTCTCAGAGATGACATCTTTTGTCCTGTGTTGGCCATTGTAGAAATGTATTGCAGTTAGCAGCCATCACCACCTAGATGTCGCTAAAACTAACACACTTAACCTAAGATAAAAGCCCAAACTCTGTCAGTTTTGTCGGTTCCAAAACAAAGCCAAAGCCTCTTTAATTCAAGCCTTTCTGCTGTTGACTGTGTTTCAAGTCGATCTGATTCTGGTTTGTCCTGATGGGCTTCAGCACATAAAACTTTGTTGTTGGTTTTTATCCTTAAATGGAGTCTGTGTTGTGCTGGGTGACGACAGGTTTATATTTGATTAAGCGGACACCATTTTGTTAAATTCATCCTTAAGTGTGACTTAATGGACAGAGATTTGGCGCTTTGTTCTTTGTTTACAGACTTCTTGTGCTCCTGGTTTTCCCCCTTCAATTTGTTTTTAAAGAATTGCTGCCAAGATGTTCTATGTGGAACATTTTATGGTGAAATCAGTGCTCTCTGGTGGACAAACTATAATCTACATACTGCAGGGGATAGTCAGAACAGTGCAATGTTCCCAGCGATGTACATGTCATACATTTTCCCTTCAGTTACTGCGTAGTCTAAGTCTAAACATGCGTGCGTGTTTGTGTGGCTTTTAAAGATTCAGCTAAACAAATTGCCGTCTCTCCAGTGGAGGATTCTTGCTTTATTACTTTACAATTTAAGTTACAATACCAGGCACTTCATGCACATATTCAAATAAAGATAGTTGACTACCTTGTTTGATACATTTATGAAACACAATATTTGAAAAACCCAACCAATTAATTATTTTAGAAGCAGGGCTGATATTACAAGTGTAATCTCTAAAATCAGTAGTCCAATAGCACAAAACGCTTTACCTGTTATCAGTGGGAGGAAGAGGAGAAGAATGGTCTTCATTTTGTTGGACGCTGAGATCCTCTGAGATTATTTTACCACAGTTAGTTGGTTCGTCTCCACTATGTTGACAGCTGCATTTCCTGAAGTAGTCTTATATACCCAAAAACTACCGCCCAGTTTTCTATCCTTCTTTAAGTGTTAGCCACATCTGTTTCCCCTTTAGACATTACTTCATTACACAAAAGGAAATCACTGTAAAGAGAGAGAGACAAAGAACTTGTACTGTGCCCTGACAAACAATAAAATATTATATTTCCGCGAGAAATGTTAACAAACTGTGAATGATGTACTACATAATAGATTGTGTATCTGCACATTTCCTCAATGTAAAACAGGTGACTGAGGGAACATTATTCCATTAAAGTCAGGTTTTTTACATAAAACTAGAGGCTATCACAACTACTGTATATTTGATATTAGTTAAACCTGTTACAGGGGCAGCAGAAGCAAACTGTAAAAATAATACTGACATATCACCACTTTTAAGTTGATATGTTGAACAATTACTTTTTTGCAAATCCAGCCGTTACAGAGAAACACCGTAATTCATTTGGAGTTGTGTTTGTGTGATCTCCAAAATCCTCTCTTTCAGCTCTGTGTTTGGTCTCCACCAGCTCCTGAGGGAAATATCTGACTTTTTATCTGCAAAATGCTCCACTATATCGGTCTGCTGTCTGCTGCTGAGCAGGTAGAGTAGATATTTACAGCTTTTTAATTAAAAACAGCTTCAGCCATAACAAAAAAAGATAGCTAAACACTGACCTGAAATTAATTTTAAATCTGATTATAAAAAGCTGATAATTCTCTGCAGGTTCATCACTGTGAGCAACACCTTTCACACTGTCAAATAAAATATTGTTCATAGCCACTTTAATTTATTATGTATTAATTCTAACAAAAACTAGAGGGCACCTTCCCACCTCCCAAGGACCTCTGTGTGTGATGCTGTGTGACAGGAAAGAGCAGTAAGTAAGAAAATAAGTACTTTTTAATAGTCAGATAGTGTTTGGCAGTGTTAATGGCAGGAGATCAGTAGCTGTGTTTAAGCCAGAAGCTGTTATAATCTAACAAGCCTACACAGAGAAATGTGAGAACAACAGTTGTGATGACTGTGACTACATGGATGATGCCCATGTTGAAACATTTTCTTGCCATTTCTTTTTCCTACATCTATCTCTGGAAGTGAAACATTCTCACCCTTTACCAGAAGAGCTATTTAAAACCGAAAGGCTGCTAACCACAACACCATTTAAGTCTCCACCCATAGCACAAACCCTCATGAAATTACTGCTGATGAATGCTGGAATTATATTATATTCATAAACAGGTTCTCATGTATAATCAGATTTGGTTGACTTCATTTGACTGGATTATGATGTGTCAGTATCTGCTTTGCTTTGGTTTATTGAGTTTTTTGTTGGCAGAAAAAATTCAGAACATTCAGAGTACTCTGACAAGAAGATAAACCTGGCACAGCTTTTGCCAGACTGCAAAAGGAAGTCATCGGGTAAGGAGCTGAGTTGGCAAATGAAACATAAGCAAGCAGACGTTTCTTTGTAACTGGATCGCTGTATTTCTGCTGTTTACCTCACAATCAGTACAACCAAAAATAAAACTATTGATGCTGTGATCATTTTTCAGATCTTTGTTAGATCCTGTGATCCTTTAACCTGATGGACTGTCAAACTGGGCTGGATCGTTGATGTCTCATTGTCATTTTAAACAACACACCCCCACCATCACAGCCACCTGCATTGTTTTAACACAGACTTTGTGTTATAGTGTCTCCTTGTTCGATAATAATTAGTAATTCAACAAAACTGGATTAGAAAAGCATCTCGGTCAGATTGAACATCCTCAGTCAGATTATGCTCTCCAGTGGTCGATTTGGCAAAGAAATGCATTAGAACAACACATAAAGTGCATAGAATCAATATTTTTATATTAACAGTGGATTAAGAAAAAGGGTTTGCAGAGAATTATTGCTTGACTCTGCAATTCCTCTCAGGTATTTGGAGCATTTTAGCATCTTTCAGCTCATTGTTTTGGTTTGCAACTTTACTGTGCACTGTTGCCAGTGGAAGGCAGATATTTTCAGCAAAAATCTCAACAACCTACACAAAACCCAAATGCAAAGCACCAAACAGCAGACAAACTTAGCAGTAGTGTCATTGTATTTCAGGTCACTTACAGAAAGATCCACCCCTCATGTTTTTCTATCACTGTTATTGCATACATCATTGCAGACATCACTAAACCACAGGAAACTGTGCTTATTGGGCGATTTAAATAGAAAATGAATGTATCTAGATATTCAGAATGTTAAAGTTAAAGGTTCAGTGTGTAACATTTCTGAGGATCTATTGACAGAAATGAAATATAGGCTCCATAACTATGTTTTCAGTCGTGTATGAAGACCTTGCATAATAAACCATTATGTTTTTATTAACTTATAATGAGTCATTTATATCTACATAACTGCGGGTCCCCCCTTCCCTGGACGTCGCCACGTTGCATCATTTGAACTCCCTGCTATTTTGCAACTTCTCCCACTTAGAAATCATGGAGGGTCTGAAGTTGTCATCGTAGGTGCCTGTCCACTGTGAGACATAATCTAAAAAAATAAATAAAAAAAAATCCAGAAATCACAATGTATGATTTTTAACTATTTATTTGTATGATCCAGCTGCAAATAAGTATTTGAACACCTGAGAAAATCAATGTTAATATTTGGTGCAGTAGCCTTTGTTTGCAATTACAGAGGTCAAACGTTTCCTGTAGTTTTTCACCAGGTTTGCACACACTGCAGGAGGGATTTTGGCCCACTCCTCCACACAGATCTTCTCTAGATCAGTCAGGTTTCTGGGCTGTCGCTGAGAAACACGGAGTTTGAGCTCCCTCCAAAGATTCTCTATTGGGTTTAGGTCTGGAGACTGGCTAGGCCACGCCAGAACCTTGATATGCTTCTTACAGAGCCACTCCTTGGTTATCCTGGCTGTGTGCTTCGGGTCATTGTCATGTTGGAAGACCCGGCCTCGACCCATCTTCAATGCTCTAACTGAGGGAAGGAGGTTGTT
>NC_060167.1:4626821-4633307 GCF_021292245.1 Micropterus dolomieu | reverse complement strand
CTCACCTTTCTTAGGATCACTGAGACCCCACGAGGTGAGATCTTGCATGGAGCCCCAGTCCGAGGGAGATTGACAGTCATGTTTAGCTTCTTCCATTTTCTAATGATTGCTCCAACAGTGGACCTTTTTTCACCAAGCTGCTTGGCAATTTCCCCGTAGCCCTTTCCAGCCTTGTGGAGGTGTACAATTTTGTCTCTAGTGTCTTTGGACAGCTCTTTGGTCTTGGCCATGTTAGTAGTTGGATTCTTACTGATTGTATGGGGTGGACAGGTGTCTTTATGCAGCTAACGACCTCAAACAGGTGCATCTAATTTAGGATAATAAATGGAGTGGAGGTGGACATTTTGAAGGCAGACTAACAGGTCTTTGAGAGTCAGAATTCTAGCTGGTAGACAGGTGTTCAAATACTTATTTGCAGCTGTATCATACAAATAAATAGTTAAAAAATCATGATGATTTCTGGATTAATTTTTTTAGATTATGTCTCTCACAGTGGACATGCACCTACGATGACAATTTCAGACCCCTCCATGATTTCTAAGTGGGAGAACTTGCAAAATAGCAGGGAGTTCAAATACTTATTTTCCTCACTGTATATATATATATATATATATATATCACCTTGTGTTGCACCTTCCATGATTCAACCAATCACATTTATGTGTGTGTCCTTGTGTGACTCCTCAATCAATCAATCAAAATTGATTTATAGAGCACTTTACAGTCCAAGTGGACACAAAGTGCTGTACAGTAAAACAATAAATGAATACATAAACAACACTAAAGACAAAGCTCCCACAATGCATAAAATACAAATAAAAACAATACAATGAAATAACCATGCAATAAAACAATAAAATCAATACAACTAAAACAAGAAATGTCAACTTCAGTTTTCAAAGGCCAGAGAAAAGAGGTGGGTTTTAAGAAGAGACTTAAAAACAGACAGTGAAGATGCCTGTCTAATATGCAATATGTTTGTAGAAAATGTTTGAAATTAGCACAAACAGCAGCAGCGCAGCTACACAGACCAACACAGTAACGACCAGAGAGCCACCTGCAAGATAAACCACAAATTAAAAATCCAGACTTGTTTAAAACACATTCAACACGGCTCGTCATCATCCAGTGTTGTCTGTGTTGAGGAGATGTGGATGATGCCGGTGATACTGAAAAAACTAAAACATTAATATTTCGCTAAACATTTGACGGATGTACTGGGATAAGTTTGTTAATGGATTTGTTAACACAGTATATCTGCCTTAAAGACAAATGTTAACATTTTGAAAGCTAGCCTCCAGTTTCAATTTCTGACTCTGCTTTTGAAAAACAATGAAAACAGGTAACTAAATAATGAATACATCAAAAAATAAAGTTCAGTTAATGTGTGGAAAAAATATTATTTTGAACATAGAAATTTTACCATGTCAAATTATGAAAAGCACAGGTGAAAATAATTAAATACATGAGAATTTGCTTCAGTTGCTTCAGTTTCAGGGTCCTGATATTATTCATGCTGACTGTTTTGGGAAACTTGATGTTTTTTTATTTTCAATTAAATTTTAATTAAATTTTATTAATATAGCACCAATTCACAAACGTTTTGTAGATGCTGACTTTCCTGATGCTAGCTAGACTGGCCTCTTTATTTCCTGCTGCTGTTCGGACTACTAGAACCACTTAAAACTACCTGCACTACCAAGGTACTGATGCTCTCAGAAGTCAATAGCAAGTTAACCATCAGGCATTGCAAACATGACTCATCAGACATGTTTTAAATTAAGAGTATTTGGCTGTCTTATAAAATCTACTTATATTGAAGTTAAAAGTACAAAAACATATGTATAACAAACTGTCCTTTGTTAACCTTCTTCAGATTTTGAAGAGTTGTGTGCACACATGTTTTTTACATTTTGGGGGCATTTACCATATACCTTTATTCAAAAGGTAGCTAAGATAATTGACTGTTCCCTAAATCCCTCCCCGAAACAGCAATTGTCCACTCAAAACCGTGACATCAAAAAAGTTACATTGATCTAAGCAGCTGAGAGAGTAATTTGTAACATTGATATTCCTGTGAAGTGTTAAAATGTGAGTTGGGAAAATCAAAATAAAATTGAGCACAATTATATTTTTTCGCTTAATTTGAGTTATAACATTGGAGTTAACACATTTTGTGCTACAATTTCCCAGCGAATTTTTTTCTTATTTATCAAATATAAATTATACAAAAAACTGCAAGAAAGATGACATGTGGACACATTAACTGTGATACAACACATTTATTGTTATTATATATTCAGCATCAGTTAAGAGTTATACAGTCGAAATCAGATTAAGCATAGCGAACAGTGTAATCATAAACAGGGGCTACTAAGCAATACATAGTAAAAAGTGCACAAAGTAAAATGAGATCCTACAAATATGTAGAAGAAAAACTAGGACCTCCCATGCCACTGTTTGATGCCAGACGTCACTCCTCAGCCTGTATACAGCAACTTCCCAGGTTGACATATAGTACATCCCGGTATCTCTTCTTCAGTCTTTGAAACCAAGGCAACATTTCCCAACACAAATAAATAGGTGCAGTAATGAACACAGTTACATGACACTAGCAAATACAACAAGAGAAATCAGACTGAAGGCAAAAACTAAGAAAGAAAAATTGGTTTTCAAGTTTGAATGTGGTCAGATACACAGATAGTATCCTGTTAAAGTTAAAGCAAGGTATCATCAGCAGAGAAATGAAAGAGATGAGATGTTTCTTAAGTCAACATCTGAATATCTTGGTGAAGTTCCTGAAGTCTGAGCTGGTGTTCATTGTAAACAACTACATCAGAAATGAATGACCTGAAATTTTGGCCATGTAGTAAATGTCATAAATTCCTAACAGGGCTGATCTTTGCTCAGTGCTGCTGTGGCTTGTTGACTGTTGCGTAGAGAGGATCCTCTGAAGAGCTGGACGGCAGGTCGACAGTACAGTAGGCTGGATTTTGCTTCAAAAGAGAATATTTGCAGGCAACAGAGCTGGGTTTGAGGGTCACTGCCTCACCACCAACTCTGTCAGAGCTGCTTTGGAAGTTGATGGTAGAGTAATGCAGCGAGGCAGACGGGTTTGTGGGAAAGTTGGCAGTGGCATAAATCGTGTCTATCTTATTTCCTGGGTCTGGTGTCTGGATGTGCTGCTGTATCTCCTCATAGACATGATCCTACCAGGATAGAAAAAATAAAAAAAAATACAGTCTGACAAAATCATATTAAATCCATAAAACAAGAACTCTCCATTCAAAATGTGCTCAACATTGTCAGTTAAACAGGTCTGAGTAACGGATTTTAAATAAAATAAAATTTAAAGGTTCAGTGTTTAAGCTTTAGTGGCATCTAGTGGTGAGAGTTGCAAATTAGATTGCTCTTTTGATTCTACCATCTCACACAGCTGATTCTCAGTTAACAGGGCCAAGTGGAATTACAAGGGTTAGAGTCCCTGGTTTCTCCGTTGTTAACTTGTTGACTGGGCCCGCTGTCAATTGCTTTTACCAGAGTTTGTAGCGTGGAAATCTGGGTTTACAGTGATGACTGTATCTAAAGAAGGGGTAGAGTCCCGTTAGGGTCTGAGTCCCTAAGTAACTAAAGGGGGGATAGAGTGGGAGATGGGGAATCAAAGGAGTAAAATAAGCAAAGGTGGGAGACCTGCCTGTTTTAACTTTTAAAACTTTTTATATTTCCCTGTTCCTTTTATGTTTTATGTAAAGCACTTTGAATTACCTTGATGTTGAAATATGCCATACACATAAACTTGCCTTGATATGTTAAGAAATTATACACTCACCTAAAGGATTATTAGCAACACCTGTTCAATTTCTCATTAATGCAATTATGTAATCAACCAATCACATGGCAGTTGCTTCAATGCATTTAGGGGTGTGGTCCTGGTCAAGACAATCTCCTGAACTCCAAACTGAATGTCAGAATGGGAAAGAAAGGTGATTTAAGCAATTTTGAGCGTGGCATGGTTGTTGGTGCCAGACGGGCCGGTGGGGGTAGGGGGGGCCCGTGGTTATGTAGACAGAAATGGCTCATTCTAAGGTAATAAAAACATAATGGTTCATTATGTAAGTTCTTTACACACCACTGAAAACATAGTTACGGATATTATATTGCATTTCTGTCAATAGATCCTCAGAAATGTTACACACTGAACCTTTAAAAGAACAATAGCTATTAACAATATTGTATTAATAATTTAAGTTTTAAAACATTCCCATATACATTATATCATACAGTAACATATTTCCTGTATCTGACCACTGTAGGTAAAATATTCATAACAAACACAACAGGTTCGTCACATATAGAAAAAAGAGATTCTGTCACTGAAAGACTGAAGAGCATCCTTGATGGCCAGTGTTAATTTATATATTTTTTTCTATGAAACGAGAGTCCCAGAAGTTGAATAGCTGTAGGGTTCACCGTTCAACATGCATGCATTTACAGACTGTGATGGTTAGGGTAAGGGTTGGGGGCTGTGGGGGGCCGTCAACGCCTTTAAGACTAACGCAGTTAGCTAACTAGCTAACCCTAACTCTAAGCTAAGGTAGCTGGTGCTAATTAACTTTATTAAAAAAACAAATCAATCTTGTTTCACACTGGAACCCAGGTGAAAGGCAGCTAAGTTGCTTTCCTTCCACCAACCCCACCACCACAGCAGTACAACATTGGCTATTTATAAGAAGAAGAAGATGAAGAAGAAGATATACTTTATTTAATCCCCAGAGGGGAAACTCAATGTTTTCACTCTGTTATTATGTTAGTATACACACAGGTCTGAAAGACACACACATGCTCAAACACGACCCATAGCAACACACTGAGAGATGTCAGAGTGTCAGAGGCTGCCAGTCAGTACGGCGCCCCGAGCAGTTGGGGGTTCAGGGGCTTGCTCAAGGCCTCCTTCGGCAGAGCCCAGGAGGTGAACTACCAGTCACGCTCCACAACTCTGGTCCGAGCTGGATTCCAACCGGCGACCCTCCGGTTCCCAGCCTAACCCTTATGGACTGAGCTACTGCCGCCCCAAGTGACCGTCCTTGTCATGTGTTTGTGTTGTACGGCCACTAGAGGTCGCTGCCACAATGAACGTAAACATGAGTTGTACTTTTGTGTGGATTAAACAACCTATATGGTCGTTTTTCTATGGAGGACAGTCTCATTTATACACTGACCTGTTTGTGCTGTGCTGCTGCTCCATTTCTTGTGTTCTTTAAATGTGAAAATCCTGGCAGAAGAAAATGTAAGAGAACAATAACTAAGTAAACAAGCAGAAGGACACGTGGATTAATTTCACGCTTTTCATCAAATTGAGACACAGTCTCTTTAAGCCTTAAACTTTAAGCCGTAAAGCAACGTTATGTAGTAATTTTATCTTAAAAGTTTCAAAAGTTTCAAAATCCATATCATGGTACACTGACTTGTAATAGGAAGAATGGGATCTCAGTCATTACTGTGGCCCAGAGACTGTGTTATTAGCTGTGTTTCCAGCTACATTTTTTAAATATCCATTAAGAAGTATCGCATTAGTTTGATTTTGCAGAAAGGTTTAACACTCGCTTGAGGTGCTTTTTAGTCTTTGTCAAGAAATAGTTAATGTGCCAAATGGGAGATGGAAACACTTTTGCTGAATAAGTTCCGACTTAACACCCATCAGCATCAGTTTGTAACGCAATGGGGATCCCTATAGCATCATAGTTGAACGCTTCGGGGGAAGCACTGTTGCGTTAGTTTTGGACGGTAAAGGCAGGTATATGATATTTAATAGAAAAGACTGAGTAAGGAGGTGGTTGGGGTGGATGGAGGACCAGCACCCGGACTTTGTACCAGGAGACTGGGGTCCGTGTCCAGTGTGAAACAAAAAGTCAACATTAAATATTTTTATTTAAGTTACGCAAGTTACATAAATTGCGTAAGTTCCGTGACGTAAGTGAACTTGCGCGTAAGTGACGTATATAGTTATTTTAGCCCAAACCATGATCTTTTCCAAACCTTAATCAAGTAGTTTTGTTCCTAAACCTAACCAAATTGCAACGTTTCACGACTTTAATAAGATGATGTTTCAAAATGCTGATGTTTCGAAACGCTATTGTTTTATTTTGAGAGTCTATCTGGATGTTGCATATTTATTGTTGCTAAGCGTTGCTAACTTGACCGCTGAGCCTTACATGTCTAAAAATGATGCTAAAGGGTTACCCAGGGCATTGTGTGTGTTTCTTCTGGAAAATGGTAATAACTCTTACGTTTGTAGATCAAAATCAGCACAAACAGCAGCAGCACAGCTACACAGACGATCACAGTAATGACGACCTGACGGTCACCTGCAATATAAACCAGATTCATTATCATCCACAGCTGTCTGTGTTGAGTACATTTAAGTGGGCGATTAATTTGAAATATTTCCCCTCCTCTTGCTCTTCTCCAGCAGATGGTGTAATATAT
>NC_060167.1:4625921-4626801 GCF_021292245.1 Micropterus dolomieu | reverse complement strand
TAGTGCTTGCTCTTGGTGGGAACTGTTGGGCTTCTGTAAATATCATCACAGAGTACGGTCTAGACCTGTTCTTTTATGAAAAGCGCTGTGAGATAACTGTTGTTGTGATTTGGCGCTATATAAATAAAATTGAATTGAATTGAATTGAACAGCCTAAAATATCATGTTTGAAAAGTAGATTCTGTTGATTTTTTTTCTCTAAAGACTAACTAACTAATTTGAGCTAAAGAACAGCTAAACCCAGGAGTGGTCGATGCTTTTCTGCCTCGGAGTAAAAAACAATTGTCCAGCCCAGAACCTCATATAGCTTCAGCTGAATTTCTAAATGTATTCTCACATCCTTTAGGAAATGATCTCTTTGCAGCTAGTATTAGTCACAATAACAGTGAACAGTAACACTTTCAATGCACATACAGGAATCTGAGTATTGATTTGTAAGACTTGATAAAATGTGCATCTATCCTTAAAAAGTGAAGTATCTACATCTGTGTAAATAAAATTGATCACTTTTTAAGGGTTTTGGTTGTTGCTGATAGAGTTCTGTTGTCACATCACTGCAGTACGCTGCTCTGAAAATGGAAGTGCAGGAAATGAAAACAAGAGCACAAATAGCAACAAGATATCTTTCTGCAGACTGAGTCAGCCAGTGACAGGATATCCCAGTTGACTGCCTTTGTAACAGCATTTCAAAATCTACTACATGCTTAAATATGGATGAAATAGGATGCTGTTTAATCAAGATCAATACATGAAACAGATAAAACTATCTCAGTTTTTGAGGTGCCTTTTCAACTGCAACCCTAAAGTCATTATTATTGTTTCAGCTTACAGTGACTGAAATATGTCTTATCTGTTTGATGGCAGGAAAAGCACAAGTGTT
>NC_060167.1:4619000-4625901 GCF_021292245.1 Micropterus dolomieu | reverse complement strand
CTTAATCAAGTAGTTTTGTTCCTAAACCTAACCAAATTGCAACGTTTCACGACTTTAATAAGATGATGTTTCAAAATGCTGATGTTTCGAAACGCTATTGTTTTATTTTGAGAGTCTATCTGGATGTTGCATATTTATTGTTGCTAAGCGTTGCTAACTTGACCGCTGAGCCTTACATGTCTAAAAATGATGCTAAAGGGTTACCCAGGGCATTGTGTGTGTTTCTTCTGGAAAATGGTAATAACTCTTACGTTTGTAGATCAAAATCAGCACAAACAGCAGCAGCACAGCTACACAGACGATCACAGTAATGACGACCTGACGGTCACCTGCAATATAAACCAGATTCATTATCATCCACAGCTGTCTGTGTTGAGTACATTTAAGTGGGCGATTAATTTGAAATATTTCCCCTCCTCTTGCTCTTCTCCAGCAGATGGTGTAATATATCCAAATTGCTCTCTTACCACAATTCTCTGCAGACGCAGTAGTTGACTGGGTTGAAGAAACCAGAGATGTGGATAATGTCGGTGACATTGCTGTTGATACTGCTGGTGATACTGAAAAAAAAAGACAATTTAATTTGGCAAGAGAATAACCCTTAGAGGTCCGATTCCACAGAACTCTCTTTTCTCTTAGGTTTGTTAATACATTCACAGAGAGCACAAATGTTTGCATCTTTTAAATTGGTCTCCCGTGTTTCTGAAACACAATAAAAATGGGAAACTAAATAATGAATAAATGATAATGAATGAGACTGAATCCATTCAGCTGCTTCAGTTTCCTGGTGTTCATGCTGACTCACTGTTATGACTTAATGGGACACTTGACATAGAAGCCATCATTAATGTTATTATTAACGCTTGTGCTCTTCCTGTTGTGACACAGTTCAATATATCTGCTGTGAACAAAAGGTCTATTGTGTAACAGCCTTTTAAATGAATAGTCTCAGTGTGAGAAATGCTCTCATTTGCTTTCTGACAGAGAGTTCTCGTCACAGCCAGTATGGATCATATTTACAGTGAACAGTAACACTTTCATTGTACATTCAAGACAAAATTTCAGCTTATCCTTAAAGATTGTAAAACATGCATAGACACTAAATCTGTGTTGATGAAACTGAACTTTACTAAACTAAGGGTTTTGGTTGTTGCTGATAAAGTTCTGCTGTCAAATCACTGCAGGATGCTGCTCTGAGACGTGCAGGAAATGAAAATGAGCACAAACAGCAACAACATCAGGTGATCTTAGACAGCGTCAGGATATCACAGCTGACTGCCATTTGAAAAAAAAGTTAAATGATCAAGAACAAGAAAGGAAAAACCAGTTCAGCTGTTTTACGGTTGTTACACACTGTGACAGTCCCAAAAACTGGTACAGATAGTTAGAGACAGGACAGTTAGAAAAGAGCCATCAGCATATGACAGTAAACAACTGTGTGGTAACATGACCAGATCAGAAAGATCTGGTCACCAAGCAGGTTTAATACTTAATGGGTTACAAAGGTCTATTGCTGCCAAGTGTTTTGCACTTTACCACAGAGAAACTAACTGTGGTTCATTATAAAACTGTAACTTATTTATCTTTATTCACACCAACTCAGATTCTGTCACTGCTTCTTCTGCTTTACCCGTCGCCAGGGTGAATCGTAGTATTGGCGATCCATTGATGATGGCTTTATTTATGTCTTGCATGCACTTGGAGGTTAATATAGTCAGAGCTGATACAACTGATAGTCAACTACATCCACACAATAAAACAACATCACTCACCGACAGTCATCACCAGCTTTTCGAAGAATTTGTATCTGCGTATTTTGTCAGTACTTTCTGCTCCACACCAGTATGTCCCAGTATCGTCTGTTGTTACGTTTCTCACTGTTATGGTGATATTTATCTTATCTTGTTCCTCCTGCATAGAAAACCTCCCAATGGTCTTGTTGCGCTGTGTGCTTAATAGAGGTTGACATATAGATGGATCTTCTCCCTTACAGATGAATTTGTTTATCAGAGTATAATTTGGATATCGACACCAGTATGTGAGATTCTGTCCAACAGTTGGAAACGTGGTGAAGTTAGTAATAGAAGCTGTAGAGACACAGACAGACATCGTTGTGTATCAGTGACTGTATTTAACAACATTTTTCAGTGACACCAAAATTATCTGTGTGAGTAAATCAAAGCTCAAAGTATCAGATGTGTGTTGCTCACCTTTAACCTTCAGCTGTATCTTTCTGAGAGCAGCTCTGTAACTTCCTTCATGTGTTTCCACTCCACACCAGTAGACACCAGCATCATGTGAGGACACGTTACTGATGGACACGCTGAAGCCACTCTTGGTTTCTGTGAGAGTGAATGTCCCGTTTGACTTCAGAGAGGATTTTGTTGATAAAATATGCTCACAGATTGAACCGTTCTGTTTGCAGAAGAACTTGTATTTGTTTCCTGTGTAATCACATGTGATGGTGGTTTTAGCTGTTCTGTACGCAGTTTGAATAAAATGTCCCTGGCAGCCGTCTGTCTCTGCAAATAAACAAGAAAGGTAAAATGTGAAACTGTGATAATGTGCTAACACATGATGGAAATGCAAATCACCACACTCATACAGTAAAGTGTGAATCATGTTAAATCTGCTTTTATTGCAAATTGATCTCCATTTTGTTTATCTGAGTAGATGATGACTTGAAATAGAAAGTGACTCTAGTGAATGTGAAATTAGAGTCAAAATAGTCTGGAAATTTATAACCAACATCTGTAACATTCATTTCAATAAAAAGTGAGTGCCTCTTACCAACGTCCAAGTCCAGTTCCACTGTGTCACATGAGTCAGGTAGTTGGTTAAATTTACAGGTGTACTTCCCAAAGTTCTCACGTTCAGTTTTATTAATGGCCACCCTGAGATGTTTTTTTTTTGGATCATGGTACAGGAAAACTCTGCCGTTGTTTTCCCACACATTCTTTAGAGCACTTCGTATGGTTTCTTTGGGATTAACTAAAGCAATACTTTCATATGTTACATTTGGTTTTGGATATTTGCAGGTGAATTGAATCCATCCTACTGGGCATCCCTTCACTTTAGACAAGACCTCATGACCTGTAGATCAAAGACAAAAGTTCACAACATGACACTTGACAGACTGTCATCTGAATTAGCTCTCTATCAATGCAACATTGCAACTTTACTTTGAGCTCAATATTTACCACTTGGAAGCAGTATACAAACATTTAATACATTCTTTTAACACACTATAATGTAGTTATAGGCTGCTATGAGGACAGTATCTGTCAGCAATTATAATATCTTATTTAAAGATATATTTTATATAATTGCAACTGTGGCCATTGGTGGTTGTTGGTTGTCTGACTCAGAGTAAAAAAGTCCAGCCCAGAACCTCATATAGTTTCAGCTGAATTTCTAAATGTATTCTCACATCCTTTAGGAAATGATCTCTTTGCAGCTAGTATTAGTCACAATAACAGTGAACAGTAACACTTTCAGTGCACATACAGGAATCTGAGTATTGATTTGTAAGAATTGATAAAATGTGCATCTATCCTTAAAAAATTAAGTATCTACATCTGTGTAAGTAAAATTAATCACTTGTTAAGGGTTTTGGTTGTTGCTGATAGAGTTCTGTTGTCACATCACTGCAGTACGCTGCTCTGAAAATGGAAGTGCAGGAAATGAAAACAAGAGCACAAATAGCAACAAGATAACTTTCTGCAGACTGAGTCAGCCAGTGACAGGATATCCCAGTTGACTGCCTTTGTAACAGCATTTCAAAATCTACTACATGCTTAAATATGGATGAAATAGGATGCTGTTTAATCAAGATCAATACATGAAACAGATAAAACTATCTCAGTTTTTGAGGGGCCTTTTCAACTGCAACCCTAAAGTCATTATTATTGTTTCAGCTTACAGTGACTGAAATATGTCTTATCTGTTTGATGGCAGGAAAAGCACAAGTGTTCATAATAACATTAACAATGGCTCTGTTATATTCAAGTCTAACAGTAAGTCATGACAGTGAGTCAGCATGAACAATATCAGGACCCTGAAACTGCAGCAGCTAAATGGAATTCAGCCCTCATGTATTTTATTGTTTACACCTGTGTTTCTCCTTCTGTGATGTAAAAATGTCTTTTGTGAAAAGGTCAATTGTTGCCAAGTGTTTTGCACTTTACCACAGAGAAACTAACTGATTCTCTCACTACTTCTTTAGCTTTACCCGTCGCCATGGTGAATCATTGGATTGCAGATCAATTGATGATGGCTTTAGTTATTCATCATGCATGTAATATGAGGTTAACATACTCAGAGCTGATACAACTGATGGTCAGTTAGGGTTAAACCAGCTTTCTGGAACAGGACCCTGAAACTCTACAGACCAATATTTATTAAAAAAAACTTTATAAGATGAAATAAGAGTCCAGCAGTAATCAATAATTACTATAGCTTTCTTTTCATGCTTGTCATCCAACTATTACCCTCCTACAATCTGAACCAGGATCAGATTACATCCACACAATAAAATAACATCACTCACCTACAGTCATCACCAGCTTTTCGAAGAATTTGTTGCTGTGTGTTTTGTCAGTGGTTTCTGCTCCACACCAGTATGTCCCAGTGTCGTCTGTTGTTACGTTTCTCACTGTTATGGTGATCTTTCTCTTGTTTTTGTTCTCCTTCATAGAAAACTTCCCAGTGTTGTTGTTGTGCTGTGTGCTTAATAGAGGTTTACATATAGATGGATCTTCTCCCTTACAGATGAATTTGTTTATAAAAGAATCTTTTGGATATCGACACCAGTATGTGAGATTCTGTCCAACAGCTGGAAACGTGGTGAAGTTAGTAATAGAAGCTGTAGAGACACAGACAGACATCGTTGTGTATCAGTGACTGTATTTAACAACATATTTCAGAGACACTTTAATTATCTGTGTGAGAAAATCAAAGCTAAAAGAGTCAGATGTGTGCTGCTCACAGTTAACCTTCAGCTCACAGATTAAACCGTTCTGTTTGCAGAATAACTTGGTTTTAGCTGTTCTGTACGCAGTTTGTTTTAGCTGTTCTGTACGCAGTTTGTATAAATTGATTCTGACAGCCGTCTGTCTCAGAAAGGTAAAACCGGAATTAAAATACAGTAATGCTGTGCTAACACGTGGTCACCACACTCATAAGGTGTGAATGATATTGATAATATTCTAAACACTCAAATACGCTTTACAGGGCGAAAGATAAAAGTAACTGGTTAAAAAAGAAAAGGAGGGAGAGAGGGGAAGGACAGAACTGGAGAATGCAGTCTTGAATGGTGGGTTTTGAGGGTCTGTTTGAAAGATAGCATGGAGATAGGGGATGGTGAGGAACCCAGAGTCAGAGTGAAGTATGTCATTGGGTGATTTTAAGTAGGGCAGTTTGAGTGAGTATCGACAACTCGCTCATGGATTGTGGACAGAGAAAGAATGATGGAGATGGGCCTGCAGTTGTTCAGGGTGTCGGGGTCGAGTCCAACGGACAATGAGGAGTTGCTTACATTGGTGATGAGTGGGGAGAGTGTTACATCTGCTTTTTTTGGAATCTGATCTTCATGGCAAATTGATTTCTCTACTGGATGTGGAAGCAAAATAATTTAGAGTAGTGGCACCACACTTTACATGTACAGTATGAAAGCTGAATTAAATCAGTTACGCCTCGATACATAAAAAGCAAAGAGAGAATATGTTTCTGAAATTTCATTTAATTCATTAGATGTGCATTGGGTTGTAAAAGTCGATTGTCAAATTTACAGGTGTACTTCCCAAAGTCCTCATGTTCTGTCTGAGATTTTAATTTAGCAATTTTAATGTCAGCAATTATTACTTTTTTGAAGACATTTAAATGTAAAAATAAACTGTCATTCATTTGTTTATTTACCAGCCTCCACTGATGGGCACCCACAGGAGGGGCTATACAAACACATTGATAATATTATTGCTGAAAGTGGCGTCTACAGTCATCAACTCCTGAACCCCCTAAAATATCATGTCTGAAAAGCTTTTTCTTTGACCATTACTGTACTGTTCCTCACAATCCTGCTCTAACATTTGTACATAAAACTATAAATATCCTTTCAGACTTAAAATATTTCTCTTATAGCCTGAACAGAACTGGATTTTGAGGCTGAGATCAATTTCAGTGTTTACAAAAACTGGATGTCGATTATTTTTCATCATGTAAAATATTTAAAAAAAAATTATTTGTTTTTTTGTGACCAAGTTTTACTGAGTGAGACATCTTAACTGTGAAGTCAGTGCTCTACGAGCAGGGCTGTAAAAAGTGTAATCTCTAAGATCAGTAGTCCAATAGCAGCAAACGTTTTACCTGTCATCAGTGAGAGGAAGAGAAGAAGAAAGATCTTCATTTTGTTGGATGCTGAGATCCTCCTTGTTGGTTGGTCTCCTGTATCTGCACAGCTCTATTTCCTGAACTTACATCTTATGATACCTAAAAACTACTCCTCAATTTTCTATCCTGCCCCTTTCATCTTTCTTCTTTAAGTTTTAGCCACATCTCCTCCCACCTTATACATCACTTCATTACACAGTAAATAGGAAATGACTGTAATGAGAGAGAGAGAAAACTTGTACTGTCCCCTGACACAGTGCAACAGTTATAACTTATGCAAACTACAAACTGTGAATGCGTACATCCTCATCATTATTCATGATCTGGTTTTAATCAAGTAAATTACGTACTTCATAGATCATAAATTGTGTATCTGCACAGGTGACTGAGGGAACAAACTAAAGACATTTTATTAGAATTTTTTTCTCCTAAAACCTGTGGATGTTAAACCTTTGGGCAGCAGTAGCTCAGTCTGTGGGGTCTTATCTTGGGAACCGGATGGTGGTTCCGGTTC
>NC_060167.1:4593636-4618900 GCF_021292245.1 Micropterus dolomieu | reverse complement strand
ACAACCTCCTTCCCTCAGTTAGAGCATTGAAGATGGGTCGAGGCCGGGTCTTCCAACATGACAATGACCCGAAGCACACAGCCAGGATAACCAAGGAGTGGCTCTGTAAGAAGCATATCGAGGTTCTGGTGTGGCCTAGCCAGTCTCCAGACCTAAACCCAATAGAGAATCTTTGGAGGGAGCTCAAACTCCGTGTTTCTCAGCGACAGCCCAGAAACCTGACTGATCTAGAGAAGATCTGTGTGGAGGAGTGGGCCAAAATCCCTCCTGCAGTGTGTGCAAACCTGGTGAAAAACTACAGGAAACGTTTGACCTCTGTAATTGCAAACAAAGGCTACTGTACCAAATATTAACATTGATTTTCTCAGGTGTTCAAATACTTATTTGCAGCTGTATCATACAAATAAATAGTTAAAAAATCATACATTGTGATTTCTGGATTTTTTTTTTTTTAGATTATGTCTCTCACAGTGGACATGCACCTACGATGACAATTTCAAACCCCTCCATGATTTCTAAGTGGGAGAACTTGCAAAATAGCAGGGTGTTCAAATACTTATTTTCCTCACTGTAAGTGAGGACACGCCTAAGCAAAAATGTCCAAATTGGGCCCAGTTAGCCATTTTACCTCCCCGGTGTCGTGACTTGTTAGTGTTATGGCAAAGAACTGTCTGAGGATCTGGAAAAAAAGAACGGTTGCTCTACATAAAAATGGCCTAGGCTCTAAGAAGATTGCCAAGACCCTGAAACTGAGCTGCAGCACGGTGCCCAAGACCATACAGCGGTTCAACAGGACAGGTTCCACTCAGAACAGGCCTCGCCATGGTCGACCAAAGAAGTTGAGTGCACATGCTCAGCGTCATATCCCGAGGCTGTCTTTGGGGAAATAGATGTATGAGTGCTGCCAGCATTGCTGCAGATGTTGAAGGGGTGGGAGGGTCAGCCTGTCAGTGCTGAAGGAGTGAAGTGATAAGAAGGATTTTAAAGAGGCGGTATTATGCTTTTTGTTTTTTTTCCCTCTCCTTTATTGAGTTATATACATTTTTTGGGCATGTAATAGTGTCAAAAAGTGAAAAAGCCCAAAGTCAAGCCCAAAGGGAGTTCCCATCTCCCACAGAAAACTCTGCTTTGAACTTCCTGAAAACAGCTTGTTTGTAGTTCAGCCATTTCCCTTGGAATGAAAGGGATGAAAGCTAAATGCTCCTCATAACGCTCCAACACCCTCAAAAACACCAGTGGAAAAACAGTGAGCTGCAGCACACACCTCCCTCTGTCGCTAAAACGAAGCCTTCAACATACAGGGTGAAAATAGGAGCTGCAGCAATGTGAAGAATGACAAAAATATGGTCTTTGTTGAAAATTAAACCATGTAAACCTGTTTTGGCACAACCCCTAAATAAGATCTTGAACCTGAAAATGAGCATAATACCACCTCTTTAAATTCTATTCTGCATTTTACAGAAAGCCAGTGCAGAGAAGCTAAACCAGGAGAAATATCTCTTTTTCCTGGCCATCCAGAGTAACTATATCTTTGGATAATGCGTCTCTGAGGTGTTTAGGCCCCAGTACAATGACTTCAGTTTTCATATAATTTTGTTTTTTCTTTTTTTTACAGCACACACTTTACGAAACAAATAGTTAGCAGAGGTGAAAATGAAATATCAGAATCAGCTTTATTTGCCAGGTACATGTACACATACAAGGAATTTGACTCAGGATTATACATTGCTCACAATGTGCTTACTAATAATACAATATGAAAATCACACACAGACTACAGTATAGAGAACACATATATATACTCACTATAAACAAAAACAATATAGACAGATTGAGACAATAGTGGATCGTCCACCGAAGATAATATCTTCCGATGCCAATTTTGATCCAATTTTTGACTGATTTCTTTGCAGCAGTTATGAAGGCCAAGATAATTTTACAGAAAGGACTGGGAAATTTGCATTGTGTCATCATTCAGTAGAAGAAGTAAACATACTTTTCTAATGGAGCACCTAAAAAGTGGCTTTGCTCAGTGGCTTTATCTTTGTGGTAGAGTGTATGGGTAAGAAGCAGCCACACTGTCAGATGGGACTTATTTGCTCGAATGCTTGAGTGTTATGGTGTTATCAGATGACCAAACTGACAAGTTCACTGAAATCAAACACCATTCCTCTTTCATTCCTCCATGTTTACAGCTGTGTGCTTAAGAGTGATGTTCTTCTCAACTTCAGCGCATAAACACCTTTTATGTGGTTGTCTTCAACTATGGACACACTATGACTGCTGGCTGTTATTCTGATGCCGTCACAAGGAGACACGGGGGCCTTTCTCATGTCCCAAATTTCTTCCTCCTTGCCCCCTTGATCCTTGACTCCTGGCAGCGCGTCTTAGTCCCTCCCACCCGAGATGCAAGCTCGAGGAGAGAGGAGTCGAGGAAACAGGCGTTTAAAAAAATGAGAGATCCTTTCCTCTGAGCTGTCATTTTAAAGCAACATCTATTAAATATGACCTGTTGCACAGCTGCATCATCTGTCCACTGTCTGAGCTGTGATCTCTGTCAGATGAGCAGACCAGCTGTCTGCACTAAAGGCTACAGATCAGATCATCACAATCCAGAAACGTGTCCGTCAACATTATAAGGCAAAGAAACATCTCGAGGTTCCAATAAAAATTCTAGCATCTGTTGAAAACAGTCACAGATTACAGCAGCCCAATCATTCACTACATATAAGTAACTTTTTTTGGCAGTGCGCCTTTTGTCTGTAAACAGTAGATCATTTCACCTGGCAAGGTGAGCGTTTTATTAATGATGCCATCGGGACTCTACTGTTGTAATGACCTGTGCAGACTACATGGGCACTATTAAAACATGAAACAGAGCAGATCAGTACTGAATACTCTGGTTGATATTACTGCCTAATAATTTGACTTCAGCAGATGTTTGCACTGTTTTTTCAAGATTATGGCAGATGAATTGGTGTGATGCGTGGATCGGAATACTCATATAGGCCTACACAAAAATCACTGTTTTACTGTATGAAACTGGACTGTGTGTGAGACCTTTTTGGATGTGTAGAAGAACACAGAACATGAATTAACATTAGATCCAGACTGATCCTGTCGGTGTGTCGGGAGATTTTTAATTATTAATTTATGTTGCTGTGGCACCTGCGTAAATGCGCACAGCGTCTCTGGTGAGGCGCTTCACCCAGCCAGCCGCTGTTCAGTGTACATTTTTATGATCCTGCTGCCCATCCACACATCACATTCAACAATAACAACATCAGTGATATCAAAGTGAGATGACATTAAGGAATGTGGGTAGAACAACTTTATGAGGCGCTACACAAACCGTAAAGGGCAGAACGTTTGATCACACATTTGATCATTTATATCAAATAATTAATAGAACAGGAACACTGCTCAGGTTATGGGTTGGTCCAGCTGCATGTCACACCTCTTTTAAACGTCACAGCGGCTGAAAAGACTTCCGCAAAGGATACGCAGATGTATCCTCGCTTATAGCTCCTCCAGGATGCCTCCTCCATCTTCCATCCTCGCTCCTTGATGTGCATTTTAGGAACTGAGATGTCCTTCACGATGGTGAGCTGAGATTGATTTCCGGGTTACAGGCTTGAGGATCGAGGAGGCACAAATTTGGGAAATGAGAAAGGCCCACAGACTTGATGATCATAACCAGTGTTGGGGTAGTTACTCAAAAAAGGTAATAACACATTAATAGTTTTTTTTTTTGTTTGTTTGTTTTTTAAGGAATTACTTTACTAGATTAATCACTGCTGTAAGTAACTAGTTACACTACTAGTTACAATACTTTTCAGATCAACACAAATCCTTGCTCTTAAATAATGCTCTTTCAGTGTTTCCTCTATATGCATTTCCTCTATATGAATCACGACCGCCGCTACTAAAATTCCCCACGATCATTAAACTATGCGCTTCAAATTTTTTTGCAAGCACGGCAGCACTCGATGCTCGGCTCGCTTCCTCTCCTCGTTCTATGCAGAACATACGTGACAGATGGTGTTATAAGAGCAGCGTAACTCTGAATCGGGAGGTGTGTAGCGAGTGTTTGATTGTCCGAGCCGCAGAAAGTGACGGTGAACGCGAGCGGAGGAAAATATTCTGGCAGTAAATGTACGGTGTCTGTTACAGTGTGTTCGCTTCTCAAGACCAAGAAAAGTCTGTTGTTTCCCACCTGCTGGAAAAGTGAAGCCGGTTAGCGCTAAGTTAGTGAACATCTCCCCTTCAGACTGCGCAGCTGAGCAGGAAAGCTTCTACAGCAGCTACAGAGCTGCTATGTAACTTAACATTAGCTCAATTTATAGAAAGTAACTGGAAGCTGTATTTTATTACTGCTTACTTGTCCAATGTTGAGAACATCAGGTACAGACTTAGACAAAACTGACGTAGCCTGCAGCTCTGTCCTGTACAGACTGATTCAATTATTTTTCAGTTTTCAGTCTGAAAAAGTGGTTTTGGAAAAGAAAGGAGGGAGGTGATTAGAGGAGCTGAGTTTAGTACTATTCAATTTTATTTATATAGCGCCAAATCACAACAACAGTTACCTCGTAGCGCTTTTCATAAAAGAGCATGTCTAGACCGTACTCTATGATGCTATTTACAGAAGCCCAACAGGGCTTCAGACCAAAGAAACAGACGAGGACCATGGTATCAAAACAATGAAAGGAACCTTTTTTGCAGCCATCAAGAGACGCTTCACTGACACGGGAAAAAACCCACTCTACTGCATTGCAACAGTACTCGATCCAAGGTTAAGTGTGTGCGTAAGTGTGTTGATCATGTGATGAGAGAATGATGAAAAGAAAATGTTATTATGATATCAACCTAAATAATCAATTAAATTTATTAAGATATTTTCCGACATTCAGTTACTATTTCAAACGAGCTTGTTTTTTCAAACAAAAACACTGCCACAGAGGCCAAAGAGATGGTGATGCAGGAGATGCAGAATGTGTCTGGAGGAGAGGCAGACAAGCAGGAAGATATGGGGGAACCACCTGCAAGAAAGATACGCAAGGCCCAGGCCAGCAGCACTCTGGAGAGTGTGTTTGATGAGATAGCAAATGCGCAAGCATCGACATCACTGAGCACTGCACCTATGGGTGCTGCCATTCAGTTAGAGACATACCTTGGAGAGAACACAACTTCTCGGGAAGACAAACCACTTCAGTATTGGAGCGTTAACAAAGTGCGGTTTCCCACACTTGCCCAAATGTCACGCAGATACCTCTCAGCCCCATGCAGTAGTGTGGAAAGTGAAAGGCTATTTAGCTCAGTGTCACATATTGTGGATGAAAACAGAAACAGGCTCACAGCTGATAATGCAGAGAAGCTTCTTTTCATCAAAAAGAACCTGCCCCTCACTTTTCCAAAAAAGGCTTAATCCTCACAGACAGCATTTACATATGATAACATACAGTGTCCTTTCATTTGTTCTTCAACAGTTTGTATGTTTAGTTATTCTGAAATTAACTGTGTCCCAAGTTAAATTTATGTGAAATGGGTAGCAGAAAATGCCGTGTTTGTTCAGGAAAAGTTGAATGTTAAAATGACAGCAACTGCATCAAGATGTATTTGTTACAGTCAGGTGAGAACAAAACATGCAAATAAAACTAACAAATTGTAAGAACTGTAATGGTATTATTAAGTGCTCATATCGGTACTCGGTATCGGCAAGTACCCAAATGTAAGTACTTGTACTTGGTCTGAAAAAAAGTGGTATTGGTGCATCCCTACCCGAATTGCCTGGCTGTTCGGCCGGTGTATGAATGTGTGTGAATGTTAGTTTCTGTTTGAGCACTTAGGCTCAGTGTGTGAATGTTGAATGTAGATGTAGTGTATGTAGAAAGGTGCTATACAAGTACGGAGCATTTACATTTACAGGCGCACTAGAGTATCGCTGTCCTTTCACAAAACATGAATACATCCTCGAAAGACGTCTTTCTGCGTCCTCTTGAAAGTCAAAAGTGAGGTCGGAAAAGTGTTACACAAACCGAAAAGGGACGTAGGATTTATTTTTCTCTCCTCTGTTATGCGGATAATTCAAAAACCAGTTCGCAAGTAATGCGATGATTTTGTTAGTAACTGTAATGTGATTACTGAAGTAATCAACAGTAATGTGTTACATTACTGCGTTACAGACAGAAGTAATCTGATTATAGTAATGCGTTACTTTCTAACGTTACCCCTAACACTGATCATTTTATTTAGGAATGGGTACTAAAAGCCACTAGTAAACAGGCCCCGGGGCTAAAGACTGTAGTATTATCACCCTGCAGCCTCTGCCTGCTGTGTTTCCTCCTACACACACATGAACTGCCATCTGTTCTGTGGCCAGTGTAGGCAGCTGGATTGTTTAAAATAGAAGCACATCTGTTCCCTCAGACGTGTGAGGATGAAAAATGTGTGGATTCATTTTGCTGTACCACCTTCTGGTGTGACCAGGCCCTAACTGTTATAGTGTACATAGCTGCACACGATTAGGCTCGTCACTGAGCTGGCCCCAGAAGGTTGTGTATGGACCCCAGGTCTATGTACTGACGGCAAATCAGAACTAAATTTGTATCATCCTCACTAAGAAATCCTGTTTTGCATTGTTATAGCACATGTCAGAGGGGAAAAAAGCACTGCAGGGGCATCTGTACCTCTGACACACTCATGTCTTCATGTTTGTAGATGACATGCCACATGCAGCTATGCTCAAATATGAACTAATCTATGTACATGTGTGTCCTTGTGTTTACCAGGTGCTACTCCGTGGTGGCTGATCTTTGTGTACTTCCTTGGCTCTCTGGTGATCTGCTTCTTGGTTATGCTGCTCTCACTCTACAGCTCATTCTGGTGCTACAAGACTGTCAAGTCAACTCTGTGTCCCCCCGACCAACTGCCTCCACACTTGAAGAAGGTGAGCAGTTACAGCCCACCGCAGACGCCACACACTTGTCTTATTAGAGCTGGATGTGTGTAGACTGCAGGCAGCATCTAGCTTATGTTTACATTTAGATATTTAAAGGAAAATTGGGATTTTAATAACCTGGGTCATAAATTTGGACAATTAAATGCAGTACAGGAAGGTTATTTGTTGTTGGTTAAAGAACATATAGCTAACCTCTAGATATAGCAGGTGATTATTCACAAACAAGTGACCAAATAATACATACATACATTTGTATTTCAGCGTTTATCTCACTAAAGTTTATATATTCAGTTCCACCAGAAGGTCAAACTCTCTTCTTTCCTCTTCCTCCTCCTCACCCTAATCCTCCCTCCAGTATCTTTGTGCCTCTCCTGGGTCTGACATTCCCCACCTCCTCTCCCCGGATTCTGAATCAGAGCTGTTGTGCGATAAGGTGACCGTCTGTCCAGAGTCACCGGTCCTGGAAATCCACAACCCTGCCCCTGAGGCCCTGCCGGTTTTGCCAGCAGACCGGGAGCCAGACAGCAGGTCAATCTAATCTCTGATGCAGCTCATGTGTTACTCTAATGTTTACAAAGCACACATGCATTTAATAACAAATGACTGATTGCATTTCATTTTCAATAATTCAGCCAGTGTTAGACTCCACAGTGGCCCCACATGGTGATATGTGCTGAATGGATATTTGTTGTCAGCGTCATAAATGTACCTTCCCCTTGATGTATTTCAGCGGCAGACACAGTCGTCAGGACAGCAGCAGCAGCAGAGACTCGGGGGTTTACTCCACAGGTGGCAGCTCCAGCCTGCAGCAGCCAAGCAGCAACCAATCCTCAGGACAGGCCCCCTTCGACATGGAGCAGGTGAAGATGCAGGACATGGCTTCAGGGCTGAAGAGTCAGCTTCTGACCGCAGACGAGGGCATTGTAGACATGTGTGTCTGAAGACATGCACGTGAAAAGACGTTAGCTGAGAAGAGCCTGAAGCAAGGATGATATTAAGGAAGAAAATGTGCAACATGCCTTTTCTCTAGCAGTCACTGTGAGACTGATAGAAACTGTGGAGAAAATATAAGAAATCACAAGATGATGACAAACTTGCACAGGGAACATCTTGATCTGCTGTCACTCAGTGTTTCCAGTTTCCAAGGAGGAAGGGTGTACTCTTCACTGTTGCAGGGTTCCTACACAGTAAGGAAAAATCTGGAATTTGATTTTAGTTATTTCCAGGCCTGGGTAAATATGTGGAAAGAGAGTATGGAAAAATATGTGTGTTTCCAGAGCTTTGCCCCTATTCTGTTCCCTAAAATATAAAATTCAAGAATTTCTGAAGGTAAATTGATCATACAAGCATTTTTCTCTTGGCGTTTGGAGCAGGCAACCAGCACAGCCAAATGTTTCCCACCATGTGCCAGAACACAGAGGTGCTTTGGTTTCTTATTTTACAGTTTGTGTTAATAATGATCTAGTCTCGCATAGCCAGACCTGTCCGCACCTGGTTTTAGCCTGCCAGTGCTGGAGAAAGGTTGGGCTAAATCCATTATTGTTCTGGTATAGGGGGGCTCCAATTGCCTCACAGTGGCCGTTGCCCCCATGGCCACGTGTTGGCACCACCACTGCCAGAGTGAGCTTGATGTCGTCAAGGGCAAGGCAAGAAGTATGGCGTGCGACTGAACGATGATCACGTCACACACCACGTCCCACAGCCCAGCTCTGCTCCAGGTGCCTCATAACTACAGGGTCTTAAAAAGTCTGTAAAGGTGATAAATCAGTTTCGCGAAAATTAAGGCCATTTAAAAAGTCTTAATCGCCATTTAACAAGGTATTCAATTGTGAAGATTTTTTTTCAATGTGAAATCCTGTTTATAATGCATAGCCAAAAATACTTGGCAGTGAGTAGCGACTGTGTGATTCGACTCTGTAATGTTAGGCGCAGGGATCTACTGTGCGCCTGTTTCACTCTTAAACACTCCAAAAAATAGATCCATGCAACTGGAAAATGATTTACGAGTACAACCAACTGTAATCTCCCACCCCACCGGACCCTCAATGCTAATTGTTCAAAACATAGTCGGAGTGGCGATCAGGAGTAACGGGATTAACGGTCGCTCTGTGGCCACTTGAACAGCCCCGTTCCTGAAAAATAAGAGCGAGATGCGCCGCCAGTGGCTGAATCGGTGGGTTTGGCTATGGTTAGCTGGCTATTTAATTAAATTGGTGCCTTTTATTGATCGGGTTTAAAAAAGTCTGATGTGCTGCAACAAACAATACAAATATAAATGTTGAACTCATTGTTCTGCATAAATGGGTATGATTACTGACTAGTTAGTAGCCTGCCTAAAGTCAAGGTTGGAGAATATCATGTAGCCTAGAGCATTTTTCTTGCACAAAGACAGACTGAAACAGCTGTAATTTGAATTAATATTATTACAATATGTTGAAAAGGTATTGAATTTTACTTCCTGTATATACCCTGAACTAGCACATTCTGACATCTGCTACCAAATTAGATGATTAAAGCAACATCTTCATCTGCATCACAAATAACCAAATATTAAGTGTGTCTGAGGATCTAGTTATGCAGTGGTTTGGTCATCAGAAAAGTAAACCCACCGTGAGGACCTTTATGGCTGCATTCATCATCGTTTCCATGGATGCAATAAACACGACTGCCCAGACGCCATGAAAATTAAATGATTAATTTTTTTCCATCTCATTTTCGGTTCTTACTTATAAAAGAGAATAAAAAACATGGGGGGGGGGTTAATATAATATTATTTATTGATTATTTTAAGTCATAAGTCATATGAGTAGAGGCAGCACCGGTAAGTTTACTGATTATTATTGCTTTTAATGAGTTTATGTAATGAGCTCACAGGTGTTGATTAGGTAGCATTAAACAAACACAAGCAGATGAAGTCAAAGTCGACTGACTTCTTAAAACCTGGTTGTAGTTGCAGAGGAGTGGGAAGCTTTGAATGAACAGGGAGCAAATACACTCAATTACCAGTTTATTAGGAACATCTAGCTCTGCAGAAAGTTCTCTCATAATGTTCAGTTTTTGTTGAAATAGTTTTAGAGACTCCTGTGGTTTTTGGGGCGGCTGAATTGCATTGTGTAATTGTACAGGTGTTTTAAATGGGTGGACAAAATAACAGAAACACGTAGGTGTCGTTGCCACTTACTGACAAAATGATATTTAGAATTGTTCTGTTTAGCGTGTTGCTAAAATGTGTGGTGATTTAGATGAACTGGAACAGAGAAATCCTCTTTAAACAGGGTACTTTGACTGAGTGATTTCTTCTGATATCCAGAAATCCATCCAAAACAACATCAAATGGAACATTTTCCATCCAATTTCATACTGAACTCGTTCTGCGTTGTTGTTGTTTTTTGTCTTAAACAAAAGAAAGGAAGGATTTTATTTCTGTCCTTTCTGTTCTCCTCTAACCAGCAAAGAAATTCAATATGACTTTAGACCCAGATAAAACTTCCTAGTAGTCACTATTATGAAAGCAAAGTTTTAGCTTTTGTGTGCATATAATGTGTATGTGTCTCCTGAGATAAGCTTGTATTCATTCTAACAGGAGCATTTGAATACATTTATGATTCTTATAGAATCTTGGTGGCATATTAGTTACATTTGTTCTTACGAGATATTTGAGACTATATTTTCTTCAAATTTGTCATCTGGGTTTTATTATTTACACCCCTGTTCGTCTTTCATGCCTGGTTTTTGTTCTTTTTAGTGAGAAGCTTGGTTATAAAAGAACTTGCATGTACACATGTACAGTTGTACATACAGGCACAGTTAAGTTAGTCTTGTATGTTAACTTCAAAGTTTTACCTCACACATTTATCTGGATCATTTACTTCACATTCCAAAAAGATGGAAAGCTGAGCAAGCGTATTTTGTGAATAAATGGAGCCGGGAGCGGGTCGTCTCTGCTCTGTGTACTTGTACAATTTATTGAAATACTTTCATCATCATCTGCTTTATAACAAAAAATATGAATTGCCTTTTCTGCGTCTGCAGTACTAGGATGTATGGCTGATATTCTGAGGCAGCAGACGGTAAGGAAATACACAAAACAGGAACAAGTCAAACCGATCTGCATGTGGAATGCGATGGTAAACAAACGAGACAAATATCAAGTCAGGGCAATTCAAATTAATGTAAAGTTTTCAACACCACAAAATGGACAAATGATTATACTTTTGGACAACTCATTTATTAAATGTAACTTTCATTTCCAGAAGCTTGCTCTTGCTTGACTTGTTGCAGTATTTCCAGTCTGTTATGCCTCAGCATCCTGCCCATCACGGTCTGTTGCTACGTCTGTTGAAATTGTATATAAGCATGTTGCGTAGCAGTGTACTGGTGAAGTGCACAAAGCAGTGGTGATGTCACTGTATATGTCTGGTCTCACATCTTTGCATCTACTGCACCAATGTTAATGGACAATCATAAAAATGAAATAAATCCTGTCTCATCAAAGCTTTGTGACAGAATGAGTGTATTTATTCTCACACACAAGCATCCTGAGCTCCACATTGCTCACCGTTAGAGCTGATACACTGATCCCAGGGTTAAAGTATCTGGGGTAAAGATTACTTTACCCAAGTTCAGGCCTTTAGTACCTGTATCTGGTCTTGAGACATTTTATTATCTTGGACTTGTCATAGTCTGCTGGGTGTTTTTACACGGACTTGTCTCGGTCTCAGCTACAGGTCTAAGGTCTTGACAAAGTCCAGCTGGATCTCTCAAAAAGGGTTACTTGTGGTTCCTAGAGTCTCCAAAAGTAGAATGGGAGCCAAAGCTTTCAGCCATCAAGCTCCTCTCCTGTGGAACCAGGTTCCAGTTTGGGTTCAGGAGGCAGACACCATCTCCACATTTAAGAGTAGGCTTAAGACTTTCCTCTTTGATAAAGCTTATAGTTAGGGCTGGCTCAGGTGAGTCCTGAACCATCCCTTAGTTATGCTGCTATAGGCCTAGACTGCCGGGGGATTTCCCATGATGCACTGAGCTCCTCTCTCCTCTACTTTCTCTCCCTCTGTATGCAACCTCATCCCATTATTGCATGTTACTAACACAACTTCTCCCCTTTCTGGTAGTCTTGTGCTTTCTCGTCCCTCTTCTCTCTCCTATCACTTCCTGCAGGTTTTCTGGCTCTGGAGCTGTGGAGTCTGGATCTGTGGCTGCGGGTCACCTGCTGCCCCCGTGTTCCTGCTCGACACCCTCTGCTGCAACGACTATTGTTACTAGTCCTATTGTTATTATAGTTATTATAATCATTAACATTACGATTATTATCATTAACACTATTATAAATATCTGTACCATTTTTCATTTAGTTTATAGCAACATCACCTTTACTGTCTGTACCTCTGTGTGTATATTGTGTAGGCTGCCTCCATCCCCTCGCTCTCTCCTTACATCCCTCTCTTTTTCTCTCTCTCTCTCTCTTTTTCTCTCTCTCTTTCTCTCTCTCTCCTTACATCTCTCTCTCTCTCTCTCTCTCTCTCTCTCTCCCCTTCACCCCAACCGGTCGAGGCAGATGGCCGCCCACCCTGAGCCATGGTTCTGCTCGAGGTTTCTGCCTCTTAAAAGGAAGTTTTTCCTTGCCTCTGTCGCCTAGTGCTTGCTCTTGGTGGGAACTGTTGGGATTCTGTAAATATCATCACAGAGTACAGTCTAGACCTGCTCTTTTATGAAAAGCGCTGTGAGATAACTGTTGTTGTGATTTGGCGCTATTTAAATAAAATTGAATTGAATTGAACTGTATTTTTCCTACTGTGATGTAAAAATGTCTTCTGTGAAAAAGGTCTGATGCTGCCAAATGTTTTGCTCTTTACCAAAGGGAAACTAACAAACGAACTAACTCTGGTTCATTTTAACAGGTTGACATATAGATGGATCTTCTCCCTTACAGATGAACTTTTTAATCGGAACATCATTTGGATATCGACACCCGAATGTGAGATTCTGTCCGATATTTGGAAACTCAGTGAAGTTAGTAATAGTAGCTGTAGAGAGACAGACAGACACTTTATTTTCTGTGTGAATAGATCAAAGCTCAAAGTGTAGATGTGTGCTGCTTACCTTCAACCTCCAGCTGTATCTTTCTGAGAGAAGCTCTGTAACTTCCTTCATGTGTTTCCACTCCACACCAGTATACACCAGCATCACGTGAGGACACGTTACTGATAGACATGCTGAAGCCACTGTTGGTTTCTGTGAGAGTGAATGTCCCGTTTGACTTCAGACAGGATTTTGTTGATAAAATATCCTCACAGATTGAACCGTTCTGTTTGCAGAAGAACTTGTATTTGTTTCCTGTGTAATCACATGTGATGGTGGTTTTAGCTGTTCTGTACGCAGTTTGAATAAATTGTCCCTGGCAGCCGTCTGTCTCTGCAAATAAACAAGAAAGGTAAAACATGAAACACTGTGATACTGTGCTAACACAAGATGGAAATACATATCACCACACAGTACGTATTGGAATAAGATCTTTATGGCAAATTGATTTCCATTTTGGTTATCTAAGTAGATGATGACTTAAAATAGAAAGTGACTCCACTGAATGTGGAGTCAAAATACTTTGCATTAGGTTCTTATCATTTTAATATGTATATATATATAAGCTCTAGATCCAAAGAATGGATTTGAATGAAAATGAGTGTCTCTTACCAACATCCAATTTCACTTCCTCTGTGTCCTGGGATGAGTCCGATCGTTGGATAAATTTACACTGATAGTCCCCGAAGTCCAAACGTTCAAGTTGTTTAATGGCCACTCTGAGATTTGTATTTTTTGGATCATGGTACAGGGAAACTCTGCCTTTGTTTTCCCACACATCCTTCTCAGAGCTTCGTATGGTTTCTTTGGGAGTAACTACATCAATACTTTGATATTTTACATTTGGTTTTGGATATTTGCAGGTGAATTCAACCCATCCTGATGCACATCCCTTCACTTCAGACAAGGCCTCACAACCTGTAGATCAAAGACAAAGGTTAACATCATGTTAGACACTGAAACGATGTGACTTTATTATTCATCTGAATTAGCTTTCTATTAATGCAACAAACACTGTTTCTTGTATACATTTGCAGGATCTCTCAGCAGACAGCTCTTTGAATCAGTGGATCACAGACATTTAATGCCCAGTTGCACGTTTCTTTTAATTAAATGATTTTGACCTTTACTTTTACACACATAATGTTATATTATTACAAGTTATTAAAGTTACCCACCTGTTAGATAATTGTGAAGCACATTTTAATTAATAATTAATTAAGCACTTTAATTTGAGCTCCTTCTACCAATTATAAGCAGCATACAAATATTGAATACATGGTTTATAACACACTTAATGTAGTCGTAGGCTGCTATGAGGACATTTTAATAGTATCTGTCAGCAATTATATTTTTTCTTATTTAAAAAAATATTTTATATAATTGCAACTGTGTTAATATTCTGTCATTCATCATCTGTTTACAATCCACTTTTGAGCGCCCACAGGAGGGGCTATACAAACACGTAAGTGCATTGCTGAAAGTGGAGTCTAAACCTAAATCTAAAGCAACACGTGAACAGCCTAAAATATGTAAATATGTAAAAATATATGTCTGAAAAGCTGATTTGAGCAAAAGAATAATTTCCTCTGTTCTCCCATCCAAGCCCACCTCCCCTTTCTGTTTCTTTGGCAAGCATGTCTCTTAGAAATTATGTTAATTTGTTAACTTACGTTCGGGAGCAGCGCCACACCAAAACCACACCCCTAATCATCTGACAAGTCTACCTGTGCTACTCAGCTCTCTGTCAGCCAAGTTTGTCTCTGATTGCTCGACCCACCCTCACTTTCCCTTCCTTTCACCCCCTCATCCCCTCATCCGCTCAAATCTCTAATGTGTCATCTAGATACCGTCTGGTGAAACCACTTCTGAGAAAGAAGTGACTCATACATCCTCCCAGACCAGCCCATTAGACGGCTTCTTCTACCATCATCCTTCCCCTCTACATCCATTTATCCATCCGCACATTCAGATTCATTAAACCTTTAAATGACATATTGTTGTGGCATGGTCCTTGCTAATGAAATTGTTCATATACTGATCTTGAGTTTTTCCAAATATGTTTTAGATGCTACGAGATAACATTACAAGGGAGCTGGCTATTTAAAAAAACCCACATGAAATGTTGTCAGTGTCAAAGACACCTTGTTATTGTTTATTCTCTCACCATTACTGTACTGTTGTTTACAATCCTGCTGTAACATTTGTTCACAAAACGATAAATATCCTTTCTGATTTAGAATAATTCTCTTATAGCTCGACCAGAACTGGATTTTGAGGCTGAGACAGATTTCAGAGTACTGTATTGAGGGCTGTATTATATTAAACTAATACAAAATGAGAATAACCCAAACCAGACCAACCTGTTAATTATTTCAGAAGCAGAGCTGTAACAAGTGTAATCTCTAAGATCAGTAGTCCAACAGCAGCAAACGTTTTACCTGTCATCAGTGAGAGGAAGAGAAGAAGAAACCTCTTCATCTTGTTGGACGCTGAGATCCTCCAGAAGACAAGTTTTCCTTTCTTGGTTGGTCTCCACTCTCTGCACAGCTCTATTTCCTGAAGTTATATCTTTTAATACCCAAAACTGCTCCTCAATATTTTATCTTCCCATTTTATCTTTCTTCTTTAAGTCGCCTCCCACTTTATACATTACTTCATTAAACAGCAAATAGGAAATGACTGTAAAGAGAGAAAATACATCTTTCCTGTTTGTCAGTGTAACAGTTATAACTCATACAAACAGCACAATTTAATGGGTCCAACCTCATCATTATTCATGATCTGGTTTTAATTAAATCAATCAATCATAAATTGTGTTTCTGCAGTTTCAAAGTAAAACCTGTGGATGTTTAACCTTTGGGCAGCAGTAGCTGTGGGGCCTGGCTTGGGAACCTGAGAGTGGTTCCGGTCTTAAGGATGCAGCCGGGGGAAGCTGCCAATTCAGCTCATAATTCTCTGTATGTTCATCACTACGAACAACACCTTTCATGTTGTCTTCTTATAAAAATATTGTTTTTAGCCTCTTTAATGTATGATTTCCAAGATCATACATGATACATTCCAGGGAACCTTTATTTTTAACTTCAGATAGTGTTCAGCCTGTTAATGGCAGAAGATACAGCTGTTTTAACCAGAAGCTGAAAGCTTCACATACAAATGTGGGAACAATAGTTGTGATAACTGTGGAAGATGTCTGTTGTCACGTCTCTAACTACTTTTTTTAAGCTACATCTATCTCTGGCTATGAGACATTCTCACCATTACACAGAAGAGCTATTTAAAACCAACAGGCTGCAAACCACAGACCCATTTATGTCCCTACTTACAACCAAGCCTCGAGTTTGGCTGTTTGGAGTCATCGTTCGATTGTAGGTTTAAGTTACTTCCAGGTGGCCTCACAGAGCTGATAACTCATAAACAGGTTCTCATGATCAACTTTGATTGTTACAGTATTTCAAATGAATGAATTTGTTGATTTCATTGATCTTATGGCTTTTGATATATTGCAGTAATAGTACATTACATTTACATTTACTTATTTAGCTGACACTTTTATCTAAACCAACTTTTTCAAGTAGATCTGCAAGTCAGAATCTTTGGACATTTATTGTTCACATAAAATCTGTTTATTCTCTATGGATCTATGCTGTTTTCTATGAAGTTCATTGACACTTTTCAGACTATGTGGTATGAATAAATCATCACTATTGAATCATGCTGAACATCCTCAACCAGATGATCTCCAGTGGTTGGCTCTAGTGCCTGCAGATTGGTGTTTCATTCTATTTTAGGTCATTAAAAAAAAGCACCACCCCTAATATGATTGTTTCACTGTTAACAGAGCCTACATCATAACGGACATCACTAAATGACAGGAAACTGAGCGAATGGGGCGATTTAAATAGAATCTAAAATATTCAGCATGCTAAATGTATAAATAAAAGGTGGAGGAAGTTGACTACAGAAATTTTAAGTCTTTGCCTCTTTTGTGGAGCACCATCCAGGTACGCGGGAAGACATTTTCGCTTGGGGGTGCTGCAGAGTAGAAATGCGCGCATTCAAAAGTTAGCAGTTACAGTAATTTATTGGTTTTTGCTGTAATGCAGTTATGTAACTCATTACTAAAAATAAACTGGTTATATTTTACCCTTTACAATTTCAGTAACGCACGTTACAACTCATTTTAACCCGAAGTTAAGTGATTTTTTAAATAATTCAACAACACCTAGAAACATTTTGGCACCAGAAAAATAAATCCACGAGTAAAAGAGTAACGTTATTTCCTGTTGCGGAAATCTGATGGTCGAGATTGAAGGCAGTTTGCAAAATATGGGGGAGCTCGGCTCCTCTTAACAATATGTTAGCTTCCCTGATTGATCATTCATAAATAGATTTCTAGAGGCTATGTGTTTGTGCTTTAACTAATTACTTTCATGATCAGAGCTGCTGTATCCTGCTCTACCTCGTACGTAAATGCGCACAGCGTCTTTCTTAATAGGGAGACGATTCATCCTATTGCACCCTGCCACCTTCCCTTCAACACAGAGTGGTTATGGTCGTGTGAGGTCACAAAGGTCCGTCTTTATAGATGTGTACATATAAATAAAATCATTCGACTAAAAACCATTGATAACACGATCAACTTTAATGAAAGGCATGCAGGTGCAGCTGATTATATCATCGCCACCATCATTTCACCTTGAAAAACTGTTCCACCCTCAGTGTCCACACTTGGGGAAACACCTGGAAAGTTAAAAGGGCCGGTATAGGAGGGATAAATCTGAGAAAATAATTAGTTGGGTTGGGGGCCTTAGGATGATTTGTGCGTAAATGATTATTAAGATATTGTCAGAGCCGATCCACGCATCATACCAATGTAGCTATATACCTATATACAGAAGCAATGAGCGAAACGCGTTACTCACAAATAAAGTAGTAAGTCAGATCAGTGTCTCTTCAGCAAGTGTTCCTCTTCTGCCACAATGACGACCCAGGGTTAGGGTTACAATTTTGGATTTATTCATGCACTTTAAAAACAATAATTAAAATGTTACAAATATCATTTAATTTTTTGTAATTCACTGTGTGAAGGTTTAGACTTTTATTTTTATTTTTTACCGTAACGCCATCTGGTGGTAATCTGGCGTCAAGATTGACACTGTGAGAGATGGAACTGCATGCTGCCCACTTTTTTCAACAATACTCTTTTCTACAGAAAAAAACATGCTATCAAAATACAATGAAAGATGCAACAATCACATAAAAATGTAGTAACTTAACTTTAGCATGCTGAATATCTTTGATATTAATTTTCTATTTAAATATATTGCTATTATACCAGTGATAATAAACATTTAACTTTTTTTTTCTTATACTGTAAAATTGGCACTACGGAGTATGAATCACAATACAACTCATTTTAGGCTGATGGGACTGTCATTAGTTGTACATATATATATTTGGTCAAATTATATATTAGACAAATTAATATCTGATGACACCAGAGGAAAAACAAAGTTATTACAATTCATCCTGAGGGGGACATACGGTTAATGTCTGAATCACATTTCACGGCAATCCATCCAAGGATTGTGGAGATTTCAAATTTCAACCTCAACATGGCTCAGATCAAACATAATTATTTTAACATTTGTTGTTACTCATTGTCTAAAACAAACACCACCAATGTACAGTCAAGGATCAACTTTTACAGAGGAGCAATAGAAAACATTGTTACTAGAAACACCAACTGGCATTGGGATGTGCACAGCCCAGGACCGGAGGGCTCTGCTGCAGACGATTATCACCAGAAATGACCAAAGATGAAAGCTACAAAAAAAACAATAACTTCAAGGCAGGAAAAAGAAGTCATGTATACTCACTACAAGTCATATGTAGTGTCTGCTTTGGCTTTTTTACACATCACTTCCTCCAAAGATGGAAATGTTGTGAATGTGGTTTTCTTTGTCCAGAATGTGTTTTTCTGCCAACCGGTTATTACTCATGTGTTTGTAGAAAAGGATCAAAATTAGGACAAGCAGCAGCAGCAGTGCAGCTACACAGACCAACACATTAACGACCACCTGAGAGCCACCTGCAAGATAAACCACAAACTAAATATCCAGACTTCTTTAAAACACTGTCAACATGGCTCAGTATCATCCAGAGCTGTCTGTGTTGAAGTCAATTACAGAAAATGATTATTTTTTTCTTGTGAATGTGAAAATCCTGGCAGGAAGAAAAGGAAGAGAACCAAAATTAAATAAACAAGCAGAAGGACATAACGTGGATTCATTTCACCACTTTTCATCAAATTGAGACTAGTTTCTCTACCAAATCTACCTGCACTGTCCAGGTAAGTTACACTCTGGACTTTGTATTTTCCAGTGTGGTTTCATGGAGTAGGACCTAACCACTGTGTATCATCAAAAATGAGCAAAGATGAAAGCTAGAAAAAGTATCACCTTCCAGGCATGAAAAATACATCATGTCTATCCACTGCTAACATCATACAGTCTGTCTGCTTTGGCCTTTCTAGTCATAACCTCCACAGAGTGGAGCTGTTGTGAATGTGGTTTACTGTTTATATTATGTGTGTGTTTCTTCTGCAGAAAACTCTTACATTTGTAGATGAGGATCAAAATTAGCACAAGCAGCAGCAGCACCACACCTACAATGACCAGCACGGTAATGATGAACTGAGAGTCACCTGCAAAATAAACCACAAAAATAAATATCCAGACTTGTTTAAAACACATTAAACACTCAGTCATTATCATCCACATCTATCTGTGTTGAGGAATTTAAAAGACATTTACAGTTTTTAAAATATTCTGCTCTTGCTCTTCTGCAGCAGAAGGTTTAAGACAGGAGTGTTTCCAGACTCTTGAAACATTGGGGGCTTTGCACTGCTCAGAAATCTTTCATGTTTTCGGGGGGGACGGTTGAAAGCAATCCCAGTTGACATTGGGGCAAAAGGCGGGGTACACCCTGGACAGGTCACCAGTCATATAAATACATTTATTAAGGTTTTAATAATTGCTACAGACAATAATTAACTCTGAGAATGTTAATTAGGGAGGGCCTGGGGGTCCTCCCTATGGAAAATTTGTGCTTTAAACACTTCATTTTCTGCACCAACTTAATGAAGAAAGGTCTTTATTTATATAGGCTGAAACGAAACACAAAATTCAGGCGACAATTCAAAATAAAAAAATATAGTATAATTGAATGCAGTAAAGCTCTGAGGCATACTGTATTAACAGTTCTCATTTAATTTAATCCCTGCTGAGTTTAAATACATGCAAGCATGCCAGAAGTAGTAAAGTGGTTTTAAATGTGCATGTGGCACATTTTCACCTTGATGATAAATTAGCTTAATTAATTTGAATTCAGTTAGAAATAAAATCTACCTGCCCCTCTGCTGTACATTACCCTGCGCTATTACTCTGCTGATATGGTCGTAGGTTACCCCCTTTAGACCATGTGACCGAATCTGAAAACACTGTGATCAGACAGAAATCTCACTACTCATCTACACAGAGGTTAACTTCAGCACCTCTGATAAAGTGCAGTTCACAGCTGCTTAAGTTAGAAGCATCCTGGAGCAGAAAGACAATCAAACAGAGCAAAGTGAGCAAGGGGGACAGAGACAGGAAAGAGAGGGACAGGTGTCCGTGTTGAGGTCAGGTGTGTCATGTTAGTCTTTGCTACTTTGCAGCGACCAATTGTGTAGCAAATACATTGATTAGACACAGACTGACATCTATATTTAAAGGTTTTGAATTTTGCCAGGGACCTTTCAGTTGTCGCGGACAAGCCCTCAGGCTGTGAGAAATGCTCTCTCTCTCTCTCTCTCTCTCTCGTACACATTGCGAGTAGCCTCCGTTCTTTGAAGACCTGACCTGAGACAGGCTGTGTCATGAGGATTACTGCCTATTAATATGGAAAATATTTTTATTGCTGTTGTTGAGTTACATTCGGGGCTACAGTCAAAACATCCGGGGCTAAAGCCCTGGAAAAATGACCTGGCAACACAGATGGTTTAAGATATCAAACATGTTGTCTTACCTGGTCTCTCTGCAGACACAGTAGTTGACTGGGATGAAGAAGCAGGAGTTGTGGTTGATGTTAGTGATGCTGAAAAAAAATAAAAACATTGTAATTTGGTAAGAAATTAGACAGAAGATCCCTCAGAGCAAACTTAGAGTTTTGTGTATTTATTTACTTTATTTTAAAGTGAACTACTCGCAATGAAACATTTTTTCTGAACTCCATTCAGAAAAAAAAAATATTAAAGTTGTTGTCCTGCTGACTTTGCTGACAGACCTCACAAAGCATGAATTCTTATGTCTAACAAATCTGCATCATATTGTAATTATTTCGGCATCAGTTTGATCTGTTTATTGCAATAAATCACACCAAAATGTTTACCTTGGGTTACAGCTGGAGTAATCGCAGGTTGTATTTATTCGCATTATCGCGTTGTGTGTGTGTGTGTGTGTGTGTGTGTGTGTGTGTGTGTGTGTGTGTGTGTGTGTGTGTGTGTGTGTGTGTGTGTGTGTGTGTGTGTGTGTAGTCGAGCAATAAAACCACTGGGAGGAAAGCGTCCCAAGGATTAAATTTGCGTTTGGTCTGAATGTACAGTAAGTGTCTGGGTCCTAAACCCAAGAGTAGTAAATTCCTGGAGTTGTTGTTGGTTCAACCAAGGAAGAGGGCCAAAGCCCATCCCGACAACACTGGTCAACTGCACGCCCTCATTCTGAAAGAGCCGGCAGGCGGAAACAGCGGTAACCCAACACCTGCCAAAGAGGGCCCCGTCAAATAGAGGAGACAATGGATCCCAGGCTGAGCGCTTGCCTGCTCACCAGGGGAGCCACGCCCCCCACCCCAGGCCAGGCAAGGCGGACATCCACAGATCATGGCTTAATTCATTAATCATTTATTCAGTCATTACTATGACTCACTTCTGCCATCCATCAGTAACCCTCCTACACTCTGAACCAGGGTCAGATTACAGCTACACAATAAAATAACATCACTCACCTACAGTCATCACCAGTTTGTGGAAGAATTTGTTGCTGCCTGTTTTGTCAGTGCTTTTTACTCCACACCAGTATGTCCCAGTGTCGTCTGTTGTTACTTCTCTCACTGTTATGGTGACATTTCTCTTGTTTTTGTCCTCCTTCATGGAAAACTTCCCAGTGTTCTTGTTGCGCTGTGCGGTGCTTACTAGAGTTTCACATATAGATGGATCTTCTCCCTTACAGATGAATTTGTTTATTGGAGCACCATTTGGGTATCGACACCAGTATGTCAGATTCTGGCCAACAGTTAGAAACTTTGTGACTTTAGTAAAAGTAGCTGTAGACAGACAGACAACATTGTCTATCAATGACTGTACAACATATTTCAGAGACACCTTAATTATCTGTGTGAGTAAATCAAAGCTCAAAGTGTCAGATGTGTGCTGCTCACCTTCAACCTCCAGCTGTATCTTTCTGAGAGCAGCTCTGTAACTTCCTTCATGTGTTTCCACTCCACACCGGTAGACACCAGCATCATGTGAGGACACGTTACTGATGGACACGCTGAAGCTACTGTTGGTTTCTGTGAGAGTGAATGTCCCCTTTGACTTCAGACAGGATTTTGTTGATAAAATATCCTCACAGATGAAACCGTTGTCTTTGCAGAAGAACTTGTATTTGTTTCCTGTGTAATCACATGTGATGGTGGTTTTAGCTGTTCTGTACGCAGTTTGAATAAATTGTTTCTGGCAGCCGTCTGTCTCTGCAAAAAAGAAAGGTACAACGCGTCACGTTTTAGATGGTCTAACACTGTGATAATGTTCTAACACATGATGTAAATGCACATCACCACACATACAGTAAAGTGTGAATCATGTTACATCTGCTTTTAATGGAATTTGTTCTTTTTGGCAATTTTATTTCCATTTTGGTTTTAATGAGTAGATGATGACTTAAATATAAAGTGACTGTACTTATTGTGTAAGTCCAGTCAAAATACTTTCATATTATATTTGGAATAATGGCACCAAACTTGACATGTATGAAAGCTGAAGTCAAGCTGTTATCAACAATGTATTAATTGATATGTGACTCTACACATAAAAACAAACAGAATATGTTTCTGAAATGGCATTAAATTCATTAGATTTGTAAGTGTCTCTTACCAACGCCCAATTTCACTTCCTCTGTGTCCTGGGATGAGTACGATCGTTGGTGAAATTTACACTGATAGTCCCCAAAGTCCTCACGTTGAAGTTGTTTGATGGCCACTCTGAGCTTTTTGTTTCTTGTATCATGGTACAGGGAAACTCTGCCTTTGTTTTCCCACACATTCTTCCCAAAGCTTCGTATGGTTTTTTTGGGAGTAACTACATCAATACTTTGATATTTTATATTTGGTTTTGGATATTTGCAGGTGAATTCAACCCATCCTGATGCACATCCCTTCACTTTAGACAAGGCCTCAGAACCTGTAGATCAAAAACAAAGGTTCACATCATGTTAGACACTGAAACGATGTGACAGATCATCTGATTTAGCTCCCTATTAATGCAACATACACTATCTGTTGTAAACATATTTTTAGCATCTGTCAGCAGACAGCACTTTGAATCAGTGGATCAGAGACTTTCAGTGCTCAGCGGTCTCCACTATCTGCCCAGCTCTATATCCTGAAGTTATATCTTATGAAAGCTAAAAACTGTGCCCCAATATTTTGTCTTTCCCTTTTTTCTTCCTTCTTTAAGTGTTAATCACATCTCTTCCCATTTTATACATTACTTCATTTCCTGTTAAGTCCCTAACACACTATGAAATATTAAATGTCAGAAAGAAAGGTCAATGTAACAGTTTTAACATACTGTATAAAAGCTACAAACTGTGAATGAGTGCAACCTCATCATTATTCATGATCTGGTTTTAATCAAAGTAAATTGTGATTGGGAGGGAAACAAACCAAAAACACAAAATGTATTAAAAGAACTTTATAAAATGAAATATATGACCAGCAGTAATCAATAATTATACAGCTTACTTTTAATGCTTGTCATCCACCAGTAACCCTCCTACACTCTGGACCAGGGTCAGGTTACATCTACACAATAAACTAATGTAAACACTCACCTACAGTCATCACCAGTTTGTGGAAGAATGGGTTGCTGCGTGTTTTGTTAGTGCTTTTTGCTCCACACCAGTATGTCCCAGTGTCGTCTGTTGTTACTTCTCTCACTGTTATGGTGACATTTCTCTTCTCTTTGTTCTCCTTCATGGAAAACTTCTCAATGTTCTTGTTGCGCTGTGCGATGCTTACTAGAGGTTGACATATAGATGGATCTTCTCCCTTACAGATGAATTTGTTTATCGGAGCACCATTTGGATATCGACACCAGTATGTCAGATTCTGTCCAACAGTTGGAGAACGTGTGAAGCTAGGTATATCTGCAGACAGAGACAGACACACAGCATCTTTTATCAGGGACTGTATTTAACAATATTTTTCAGAGACACCTTAATTATCTGTGTGAGAAAATCAAAGCTCAAAGTGTCAGATGTGTGCTGCTCACCTTTAACCTCCAGCTGTATCTTTCTGAGAGCAGTTCTGTAACTTCCTTCATGTGTTTCCACTCCACACCAGTAGACACCAGCATCATGTGAGGACACGTTACTGATGGACACGCTGAAGCCACTGTTGGTTTCTGTGAGTGTGAATGTCCCGTTTGACTTCAGACAGAATTTTGTTGATAAAATATCCTCACAGATTGAACCGTTCTGTTTGCAGAAGAACTTGTATTTGTTTCCTGTGTAATCACATGTGATGGTGGTTTTAGCTGTTCTGTATGCAGTTTGAATAAATTGTCTCTGGCAGCCGCCTGTCTCTGCAAATAAACAAGAAAGGTAAAACATGAAATCTAACACTGTGATACTGTGCTAACACATGATGTAAATGCAAATCACCACACTCATACAGTAAAGTGTGAATCATGTTACATCTGCTTTAAGTGGGATTTGATCTTTACAGTAAAACTGATTTCCATTTTTGTTTAATGAGTACATGATGCCTTAAAACAGAAAGTGACTACTGAATGTGGAGTCAAAACACTTTTATATTATATTTGAAATAATGGCACCAAACCTAAGATGTATCCAAGCCGAATTAAATCTGATATCAACAATGTCTTGATTCATATGTGCCTATACA